>NC_084464.1:58077760-58377927 GCF_027409185.1 Cynocephalus volans
TTTCATTGGATTACACTGTCGAGCAAATTGACATCCAGGACAATAGAGCAATTAGCCAGCACATAATGGAGCCTAAAAGCTGGGTATGATACCAGCAGAGACAGACATCTCAACAGAGACATGAAGGAAATGGACAAAGTGAGTCCTAATAAAACCATTATCATCCCAGTGTGACAGTTCCATTGACTATATCATAAAAAAGGAAATGAAGTAAAATTCTTAAGAAAATATTTAACCATTTCATGCACACCAAAAACCAGAAACCATTGCAGAAAGAAATTAAAGAAGATACTAAATAAATGTTCATGGATTAGAAGACCTAATTTTGGTAAGATGACAATTTCCCCCACACTGATTTATTGAAAAGGACACTATCAAGAAAGTGAAAAGACAACCCATAGATTGGGAAATACATTTTTCAAATCATTTATCTGATAAGAGTCTAGCATCCGGAATTAAAAAAAAGAATGCTTACAACTTAACAACAAGAACACAAGCAACCCAATTTTAAAAAGGGCAAAGGATTTGAATAAACACTTCACCAAAGAAGACATATATGATGGAGTTTGGATGTGTTGTCCCCTCCAAAACTCATGTGAAAATTTGATCTCCAACGTGGCAGTGATGGAAACTGATTGAGTCACAGGGGTGGATCCCTCATAAATGGATTAATGCTCTCCCTGGGAGAGGGGGGATTAATGAGTGAGTTCTCGCTCTTTTAGTTCCTGCAAGAGCTTGTTGCTTAAAAAGACCCGGGCTGGCCTGTGGCTCACTCGGGAGAGTGTGGTGCTGATAACACCAAGGCCACGGGTTCGGATCCCATATAGGGATGGCCGGTTTGCTCACTGGGTGAGCTTGGTGCTGACAACACCAAGTCAAGGGTTAAGATCCCCTTACCGGTCATCTTTTTTTAAAAAAAAAAAAAAAAGACCCTGGCACCTCCTCTCTCTCTCGCTTCCTCTTGCCATGTGATCTGCTTGCACCCACTGGCTGCCTGCCACTTTCCACCATGAGTAGAAGCAGCCTGAGGCCTGTGCCAGATGCAGCTGTCCCAGAATCGTAAGCCAAATAAACCTCTCTTCTTTATAAATTACCCAGTCTCAGGTAATTCTGTTATAGCAACACTAAACGGACTAAAACAATATAAATAAATGGTCCATAGAAATTTGTGAACCACATATGTAATTTAAAATGTTCTAGTAGCTGAATTTTAAAAAGAAAAAAGGAGCCAGTGGAATTAATTTCAATAATACATTTTATTTAACTCAATATATTCAAAATATTAATAGTTCAACATATAATTGATATAATGAAATTATTGATAAGATAGCCTACTTTATTTTTTGTAATGTTAAGTCTTCGAAATCTGGTGTGTATTTTACATGTACAGCACATGTCGATTTGGACTAGCCACATTTCAAGTACTAGATAGCCATATGGGGCTAGTGGCTACTATATTAGACAGCACAGTTCTAGAGCAACCTATGCTTGCCCCACTCATAACATTTATCTTTCGGGATTGTTATTCTTGTTTGCTAGCCTGTCTTTCCTTAGACTGTAAATCTCTTGAAGGCAGAGTCTCTGTCTTCACTACTGGTATATCCCTGGCATCTAGCATAAGGCCTAGTGCATACACGCTTGTATAGTGTATTTGGTTTGAAGGTAAGTATTCCAAACTTATTCTACTTGAGATGCTCACTCTTGTAATCTTCTACCTCCAAGGATAGTCAGAAAAACTGGGATTTGAGAGCCTTTCTGATGGAGTTTGGATGTGTTGTCCCCTCCAAAACTCATGTGAAAATTTGATCCCCACTGTGGCAGTGTTGGAAACTGACTGAGTCACGCAGGCAGATCCCTTATAAATGTATTAATGCTCTCCCTGGGGAAGGGGGGAGTAGTGAGTGAGTTCTCACTCTATTAGTCCCCGCGAGAGCTTGTTGTTCATAGGACCCTGGCACCTCTTCTCTCTCTCTCTCTCTCTTGCTTCCTCTCGCCATGTGATCTTCTTGTACCCACTGGCTGCCTGCCACTTTCTGCCATGAGTAGAAACAGCCTGAGGCCTGTGCCAGATGCAGCTGTCCCAGAATCATAAGCCAAATAAACCTCTGTTCCTTATATATTACCCAGTCTCAGGTAATTCTGTTATAGCAACACAAACGGACTAATACAGAAAATTGGTACCGAGGAGTGGGGTGTTGCTATACAGATACTTGAAAGCGTGGATGCAGCTTTGGAACTGGGTAATGAGCAAAGGCTGAAGGAGTTTGGAGGACTTAGAAGAAGAGAAAAAGATGAGGGAAAATTTGGAAAGTCTTAGAGACTTATGTGGTGGTAAGCAGAATGCTGAAAGAAATGTGGACAGTAAAGGCCATGCAGATGATGAGGTCTCAGATAGAAATGAGGAACTTATTGGGAACTGGACAAAAGATAACCCTTGCTACACCATAGCAAGGAACCTGGCTGCACTGAGTCCATGCCCTTGGACTTTATGGAAGTTGGAACTTAAGAGTTGTGAACCAGAGCATTTGGCCAAAGAAATTTCTAAGCAGCAAAGCATTAAGGAAGCTGAATGGTTGCTTTTGAGAGCCTACTCTGAGTTATGGTGGCAAAATCATGATGTAAAGCCAGAATTTAAAAGGGAATCAGAGTGTAAAGATTTGGAAAATTTGCAGCCTGGCCATGCAGTAAAGAAGGGGAGAGCCAGCGAACAATGCAAGGGTCAAGCAGATAAACTGGTTGCTAAAGACATTATCTTGGTGGTGAGGCAGCCAGATGCTAATAGTGGAGAAAATGAGAGGAAAGCCCTGCAGGCATTTCAGAAGTCTGGAAGGGTGCCCTACACATCACAGATCCTGAGGCCTACAAGGACTGAGTTATCCTGGAGGACAGACCTAGGGTGCAGCTGCTCTCAGGAACCTGCTCCCTGCATCCCAGCTGCTCTGACTGGAGCAGCCACAAGTGTGGTTCGTGCAGCAGCCTTGAAGAGTAGAGGCCGGAAACCTCGGTGGCATCCACATCTACTAGAGCAATGCTGAGCAGGAAAGTGGGGTCAGAGCCCCCACAGAGAGCCCCCACCAGGGAAATGTCTAGTAGAGCCAATGCAGCAGGGCTGCCGCCAGGACCCCAGGACTTCAGGGCCACTGGTAACATGCAACACAGACCTGGAAAAGCCACAAGCACCAGCATGGCCCACTGGGTGTGCCTGGCAGAGCTGTGGGAACAAGGCTGCCTGATGCTTTGGGGGCCCAGATGCCCAATTGTGCCCAGGATGCAGGACCTGGAGTCAAAGAACATTATTTTGGAGCTTTATTTAAGGCATAATGTCTGCCCTGCTAGGTTTGGGACTTGTTTGGGGCCTGTTTTTCCTTTCTTTTGGCCTATTCCTCCTTTTTGGAATGGGAACGTGTACCCAATGTCTGTTCCACCATTGTATCCTGGCAGTAGATAAATTTGGTTTTGTTTTCAAGTTCAGAGCTGGAAGGACTTTTGCTTTTGGTCTCAGATAAGACTTTGGACTTTGGACTTTTTAGTTGGTGCTGGAACAAGCTAAGACTTTTGGGACTGTTGGGATGGAATAATTGTATTTTGTTATGTGAGAGGAACATGAGTTTTGGGGGGCCAGGGAATGATGGAGTTTGGATGTGTTGTCCCCTCCAAAACTCATATGGAAATTTGATCTCCACTGTGGCAGTGTTGGAAACTGATTGAGTCATGGGGTCAGATCCCTTATGAATGGATTAATGCTCTCCCTGGGGGAGGGAGGAGTAATGAGTGAGTTCTCGCTCTATTATTTCCCACAAGAGCTTGTTGTTTATAGGACCCTAGCACCTTCTCTCTCTCTCTTGCTTCCTCTTGCCATGTGATCTGCTTTACCCGCTGGCTGCCTGCCACTTTCTGCCTGAGGCCCGTGTCAGATGCAGCTGTCCCAGAATCATAAGCCAAATAAACCTCTGTTCTTTATATATTACCCAGTCTCAGGTATTTCTGTTATAGCAACACAAAACAGACTAATACACCTTCCCAGGAAGAAGTACCATTGGCACCTTCTGTAGCTAACATTAATGTTAATCATTACTACTCTCAGTCACTTTCCATTTTTTCATTGTTATTTGATGCAAAATTTTTGTGAGATTGATAGAATTTGTTTTATTCTCCCTCATTTAAAGATAAGGAAACTGAAGTTTAAAGATGTTAAATTACCTGATCAATATCCAGTGGTATGCTGATAAAAATCTTTAAAAATAAGCTTTCTGGAAGGAAGGGTATTGAGAAAGCCCTGACTTACAGCATTTGCCAATCTCCAGGGTGTAAATACTCCTACCATAGCAAATTTCAAGCTACTAACATGATGTCATGGAACATGAAGTTGAGATGAGATGCACACAACTGAACATAACTCCATCTTGAGCCAGATCCAACACACCACTATACAAGACAGAGGATTTGTGGAAAGGAGATAGCAACTGATAATTTGGAGTACCTGTTAAATACTGGATAATCTGCAAGGTGCTTCACCAACCTTATCTTATTTAATCATGATAATAAACTTTTGAGGTAGGTATTCATTATCTTCAGTTTACCGCTGTGGAAAATAAGACTGATGTTAGGTAACCTGTCCAAGGTTACCTTCTGACATATGGGATGAGACCTTGGCTAAACTAATGGCTCACCCTCCTTCCCTCTCCTTTACTTTTCAACTCTCTCCCTACATTTTTGGGTTCTCCACTCCTGCCCTTGGTAAAAGTCCTATTTTTACCTGGGCTGCGATTCTATTCTACCTCCCTCAAGGCTCTGCCCCAAGGGCAAGGCCACACCAGCTTGGCTCACCAGGGATTCCTATAGTTTCTCTTCCTGCCCTGGAGAATCTTATGTGTTCTTCTGGTTTCCACAGAACAGAAGGCTGGTGGAGACTGGGGTGAAGAATTCTCACGGGGGGCACATGCCAGTGTCTGTGTGGTCGCTCTGCTCCAGGGCATCCCTCTTCAAGCAGGTCCATAGTCAATGTCAGTGTGAGCATGAGATGTGGAATAAGACATTAGCAGCAGTGTGCCAGGATGAGAGGGGGGACCTGTCAGCAGGTTTCATTCATTTCCAGCAACCTCAGCTACAGCCAAGGGTGAGTTTATAAGGAAGATGCTTCAGGAGAAAGGCAAAACAAAACTGATGGGTGGGTAATGCAGGGGATTATTTTTTTTTTTAAGCAAAATTTCATCTCAAAATCTGTTTATTAGTCCAACTAGTAGCCTAGTTTCTTTTAGCATGTAAGGGGTAAACTGGCTACTTTCTTCCACTTAAACATACAACAGGAGTTACTAAACTCTGCCCTTTTTCTCCCTGGAGTATCAGAAACAATAACTTCTACCAGTTATTAAATGGTACAATGCAGCATATGGTTTACATGTATGTCTCTTATTCTTATAAAAACCTTAGATTTGTATTATAATCCCTGTTTTAGTACTAGAAGTAGGGCTCAGACATTTAAGTAACTTGTGAAAAGACCCTCAGCTAGTAAGTGACAAACCTGGGATGTGAATCTGGGTCTGCCTAACTTTCAGGCACTTCATGTCTCTACCACACCTTCCTGAAATATGTCAGCGAGCACTCCAGCAGCCTCTCTTGGGCTCCTTTTGTTTCTGTTGCTCCATGTTTCCTTGCTTGGCTGGTCTATTTGATGCCAATCTCAGTCTGAAAGTTGGGCAAGTGGCACCTGGCATGTGGGCAGACAGATCATTAAAAGAGAGTTTCCACCTCTCCTGTGTTCTGTTTGGTTACACAAACAGCAGCTGATGAAGCTTGCTGATGTCAAAGTTATGGTCCTGTGGGAAGGTGTGGTGCTCACACACCCAATTCACAGATCAGCTGGGCAAACAGAGGACTGAGGGAAGAACCGGACCTACTCAAAACAAATAGGAAGAAAAGCCTGACGTTTGTCTTACTGCCTCATCATTAGTACTTGTTCACACAGGTTACCTTTGAGATAATGTTAACATCTACAATTTTATATCTAGAGCTACATTTCTGTGCTTTTCTAGAGGGACAAATGATCTGGGCCAGAGGACTGCTTTTTTACCAGTCCAGACTGTTAAAGACCTAGCTAAAAAGATTTGGTCTCCCTCTCATGGAGGATAATGCATTACTTACCCATGAAGGGGTCTTTGGATATGTATTTCCTGCAAAGAAACCTGAAGCATGGCAGCATACTGTGTCACTGGAGAACTTATAAAGGTAGATGAGGAAGCCCTTCCCAGGGAAAGAAACAGTCACAAAAGACCCAGGTATCCACAGGGATGATACAGCCTGTGTCATAAAAAATGTGCAGTCAGAGTGTGGGCTGTTCTCTGACTTCTGTATCAAGGGCAGCCCTGCAACAGTGTTGAGGAGGTTGAAGATGTATGTTTTCACCCATCTGTGGCAACTCTGAACCATTTGACATCAGCCTCCTTGGGAATTTGAGGTAATACATGTTTCACTTATTCATTGACTCAACAAATGTCTATTGAGCTTCTGCTGTGTGTAACATACTCTACTCCAACCTGAGGATTCATCAGATAGCAGGTCAGACCATCCCTGCCTTCGTGGAGCTTTAGGTCCAAGTGTGAAGACAGATATTATTCAAGTAATCACAGGAGTACTGAGTTTGCTAAAGATAACCACGGCTGATATACTTAGCGGAAAGAGAGAGGTATAATCATTTTACAGATGGAACACCAAGACTCTAGAAAGTTAAGAGTCACAAATCTAGAAAATCTAATTGACCTGGACTTGACCCAGATCTTCAGACCCCCACCTCCAATGCTATGTCCAAATGTGGGGAAATCAGATTCAATCTGTATCACCTTAATTGACAAACTTGGCCAGGAAAGGAACCCACAACATAACTGCAAGGCTGCACTATTAATTTGTTATGTTGGATCAGGATCCCATGGGCCTGCTCAGAGTGGCACAGCACAGCTGACATCAGTAGGTGGAGGGAACAGTACATGCCACTTAGCCTGACCACAGATCAAAACCATGTTTGTCCCTCTCGCTTCCTATCTGGGAAGATAATTAAGTGACGCCCATCTGCCACCCTCCAGGCGCTCAGAAAGAGATGGATAAACAGAGTGAAAATGAAGGCTGGAAATTCCTCCCACACTTGCTTCTTCTGCTTCCTACTCTGTCTTCATAATCAAAGCCCCAAGTGAGCCTCCTAGTCTTAACAGCTCGATTGAGTGAGGCACTTTATGGCAGACTACCAAGTAAAGTTGGCAAGGAAAGAAGCTCAGATCATAAACTATCCAAGGCCTGGAATTCCCATCTCTAGCGCCCTTTCTCCCTAATCTGATGCTGGTCTATCTTGTAGGACACAGATTAAGTATTTCCTTGTAGACTTTTATGACTATTCTGTGGAACCCACTGATCTCTCTAAGCTAATTTTCCTTACGATGAGTTCCGATGAGTCTACTGTTCTGCATATTCAATTATGAATTGGGCAGGAAGCAAAAGTAGTCATAATGGACAGGATTCACTAGGGGGTAGATCATTAGGATTGCTATATAAAATCAGTCGCTACCTAATCACCCCACCTCATTGCTATGGAGCTGCTCACAGCACAAGCAAAAGCCATTGATGAATGAGGATCTGGCAGGACACCACCAGTTTACAATGGAATAAAAAAGTTCAATAAGGACATAATCAGAATGTCAAAAGAGATTGATTAGAATACGAAAGGATTAGAAGAGGACTCAGGAAATTTGATGGCAACTCAATTATTTTTTAAGAGACCCTGTCACTTTTTAAGGCATTTTGTGGGAAATCGTCCTTCCCCTCAGTGGAAGAGGAAGGATGAACCTTCCTCTCAATTTTGCTGTGAATCTAAAACTGCTCTAAAAAAATGAAGTATTTTTTTAAAAAAGAGACCCTGTGAATGAGTGTATTAGTTTCCTGTGGTTCCTGTCACAAATCACCACAAACTGGGTGGCTTAAAACAACAGAAATTTAGTTTTTTATTGTTCTACAGGCAAGAAATCAGAAATCAAGGTGTCAATTTCTTTCTCCAGTGGCTCTAGGAAAGAATTCATTCTTTACTCTTCCAGCTTCTGGTAGCTGTTGGCATTTCTTGACTTGTGGACACATCACTCCAATCTCTACCTCTGTGGTCACATTGCCTCCTCTTAGTCTATCCGTGTGTCTTCTCCTCTGTTTTTCTCTTATAAGGATACGTGTAATTGTAGTTAGGGTCCACCTGGATAATCCAGGATAAGCTGCTTCTTTCAAAATCTTTAACTTAATCACATCTTTTGGCAATTTAAGGTAATAGTCACAGAGTCTGGGGATTAGGACATAGACATATCTTTTGGGGTCCACCGTGCAAACTACTACTGTAGTCATACTGCAAACGTTGATCACAAAAAGAAAAATGCCTTATTATCCTAGCACAAAATTATGTGAGAAAATAATTTTAAAAGCAGTATTTAATCTATCATCTTTTATTCTTTGAATTAGTTGATGGTTGATACTGTTACTTAAATTTTACTAAATATAAGATTAAATATATCAGTTGATCTAGGAATACTGTGATAAGGCCCTGAATTATTGTTGATTGTAGTAATGAGAACGGAAGGCACATACATGAGAAATATTAATATATTACTTTCCAGAGTACGGCTCCACCCTCTCTCCACCAGCAGTATTTCTTCTTTCATTCAATGATTCATTTTAAATATTTACTGAACTCCAACTACGTACTAGGCACTGTTCTAAGTCCTGAAGATAACAGAGTTGAGCAAGACAAACAAGATCTTTATCTTCATAGAGTTATAATTTTTAGTCTAGTAACTAGCAATTACATTATGGTGTGAGGGAGGAAAGTTCCTTTTTCTACTGTCCTCCTAAATTCTCTGGCTAGGGCCTTGTAAATTGGTCTAACAAAAGACAGCTTGACAAGGGAAAAACAAACAGAAGTTTATTATTACATGCATTGTGCTTACATATGGGAGTACCCAGAGATGCGTGACTCAAAGGTCACAAATTGGGTATACATGTATGGCATCTTCACCGAGGAACAGCAAATTGTTAGGTAAGTGACATGACAAAGGAATAGGACTTTGAGTTTCTATGGGCAGCAAATTGTGGGAAGGCAAATATATGGGGAAACTAATGGAAGGTTAAGAACTAGTTAGTAAAGTTTGTTATACATATTCATCTGGTGCCATCTCTGGGCTGATAAGGGTGGGTCTATAGTTGTCTATGTTGATAAATTTTTGTCCTTCCTGGTACAGAGGGGAGTGAGGATATTTTTGCAAATTTATGTACTGCTTTTAGGCAAATAGAGGAAGAGCAGAAAACTTTTCTTGTACCTGCATCTCCTCAATTGCTTTCAGCTCAAAATAATCCTTGTGCCAATTTGGCTTGCTTTGGTGTGGCATATTCTGCTACCCTAGTAAACAGTAATCTCTGTTTTTCCTAATCACTATAAATAATAAGTAATACAGGGAGTCCATGTTCCCAATATCTGCTGTAAATCTCCTTACAATTTTCCTATTAATCGTGCCTATGTTCAGTGGTCTCTTGCAAAGTGTGCATGATAAATTAGCTGAGCCACATTTGAAAGCCTTCAAAACCTAGCACATCTCTGTACACAAACTTCTACCTAGTCCTTTCAGCCCTGAGTAATAAATTGTTTGGATGGAAATAAAATTTGATCAGGCAAAGCGATTTATTCATCATCAAAAGGAAATTCAGTGGGCCGGCCCGTGGCTCACTCGGTAGAGTGCGGTGCTGATAACACCAAGGCCACAGGTTCGGATCCTATATAGGGATGGCCGGTTTGCTCACTGGCTGAACAACACCAAGTCAAGGGTTGAGATCCCCTTACCGGTCATCTTTTTAAAAAAAAAAAAAAAGGGGGCCGAGCCCGTGGCGCACTTGGTAGAGTGCTGCGCTGGCAGTGCGGCGACGCTCCCGCCACGGGTTCGGATCCTATATAGGACTGACCGGTGCACTCACTGGCTGAGTGCCGGTCACGAAAAAACGACAAAAAAAAAAAAAAAAAGGAAATCCAGAAAGTAAAATAGAAATGGAAGGCAAAACTCTTGTCCCAGGAGAAGCACATCATTTAAAACATAAAGAAAATATGTAGAAGAAATACGTGAATAAATATTGAACTGGTGAAAAATATACAGTGAGGAAAGAGTGAAATTCATTCAGTGAACAAATATTTACTGGGAGCTGATTATATGTCAGTTTTGATCTAGGCACTGAGGATAAAGCAATAAACTAGATAATGTTCCTGCCCTTATGAGTCTTAAGTTCTAGTGGGAGACAGAAGCAATAAACAAATTATCAAATAAATGTAAATATAATGTCAGGTGCTATAAGGAAAAATAAAGTAGGACAAAGACATATGATTAGTTGGGGCAAAATATGTTTTATGTAAGGAAGTCAACAAAGGAAAGGACATTTTGATCAGACACCTGAGTGATGCACAAAGTATGAGAATATCTGGGGGAAGAGAGATCCAAGGAGAGGCAAAGGCAATGTAGTTTGATTGGCATTTCAAGGACCAGGATGAAGGCAATGAGGCCAGAAGAGAGTGAGTGGGAAGGACGAGGTAGAAGTCAGATTTTGTAAAGTCTTTCAGGCTGTGGTAGGAATTCCATCTGAAGGTCATTGTACACCAGGAGTTGCACATTTCAGGTCTTTGTTCCCTTGCATTCTCCTTCCAATTTTTTCAAAAGATACAAGTATTGCTTTGACACTTAATCTGAAAGCAAGAGAACAGATATTAAAAACATGGGTCATAGTCCACCATTAATGGAGTTAATTATAGGAGCGCCACTGGAGCTTTGTGTTTTGAAGTGTGAATTATTATCCTCCCTGACTTTCTTATCTCCAAATGTCTGCACTGGTAGGCAGGGGAACAGAGGAGCACTCCAGCCTCAGTGAGCTTTCCTTCTGTTCAGAGGGTTATTACTTCTCAGTATCTAATTAGTATTTAGGCACAATCTCATAATTTGTTTATTTGGGGATTTAGATTTAGTTTTTAGTGATTACCTGATGTATGACATTTCCATTTGAAAAATAAGAAAATTAAGTTTCAGAAAGGCTGGATAGCACATCCAGTGCCACACAATAAGACTGGGAAAAGAGCTGTCACTACATAGTATCCTGGTTCCCCTCCCAGGAGCTCTAGACAACTTTATGATATATTAGACAGACAGACAGACAGAAAGATAGATAGATGGATAGATAGATAGGTATATGATATATAAATATATGTCTATATCTAGACACTGCCATGAGCCACAAGAATCTAAATATGCATCACTGAGGGAAAGGCTGATAATAGGAATTGCTTTAGGGAATGCTCATAAAATACTACCTCCTAGACAATTCACTTAAAAGGAGATTTTAGAAAAACACCTTAGGGGGATTTTTTTTCTCTGTGAGTGAATTCCCAATCTCTGAGACCCAAATCCCCCATTTTTATACTAAATGTTTTGTAATGTCTCTTTCATTACCCTGAAATAAAATTCAAAGATGATGTAACCTCCTGTTCATTCATACAATGGAGATATGCTGATATGTTCTAGATCCAGATAATTCTTTTTTTTTTTTTTTTTTTTAAAGATGACCGGTAAGGGGATCTTAACCCTTGACTTGGTGTTGTCAGCACCACACTCAGCCAGTGAGCGAACCGGCCATCCGTATATGGGATCCGAACCCAGGGCCTTGGTGTTATCATCACCGCACTCTCCCGAGTGAGCCATGGGCCGGCCCCTAGATCCAGATAATTCTAAACAGGTTTTTTACCTACATGAATGTTGGGGACATATGCATGTTGTATTAGTCAGGGTTCTCCAGAGAGACAGAATCAATAGGATATGTTATAATTATATGAGAGGGATTTAGTAGGGGAATTAGCTCACATGGCTATGAAGAAAAGTCCCACAATAGGCCGTCTATAAACTGGATGCTGGTAGCGTGGCGCAGTCCAAGTCCAAAGACCTCAGAACCAGGGAAGCTGATGGTGTCCTTGGTGTAAGTTCTGGAACCCAAAAGCTGAAGAGTCTCAAGCTCTGATGTCCACGGACAGGAGAGAAGAGTGTATCCCAGCTCCAGTGGATCGAGAGAGAGAGAGCTTCACTTCTTTCCTCTGTCTTTTGTTTTCTCCAGACCCCCAGTGGATTGGATGGTTCCCACCCACACTGAGGGTGGGTCTTTCTCACCCAGGTCCCTCAGTCTCTCATACTAATCTCTGCTGGAAACACCCTCATGGACACACCTGAAAAGATTGCTTTACCAGGTTTCTCAGCATTCCTTCGTCTAACCAAGTCAACGTCTAGAATTAACCTTCACAAATCCACCCCTTGTCAACTTGGTGTCCATACTATCTCCTTAAATCACACTTAATTTTCAAATGGTACAATAACATAATAGTTTTGCCTAACATGATACATTATCCTGCATACAACCGGAAACGCATTAATCCCTTTCCAAGAAGAAAAAAGTAAAGTCCTTAAATGATATTTACCCTTCTCCCAATATCCCATAACTTAAAATTGCAAATACTATGAAGTAAGGTTAACAACATTTAAATGCTAGTATAAAGTCAGTAAGTTTCATGATACATGATAGAGAACAAGAGGAACAAAAACAAAAATAATTGCTTAATATGTGTACAGTATATATACATAGAGACATATTCTTAACACACAGGGAGAACAATTGCAATCTTCATTTCTGTAACTGGTCATGTGGTCGAAGCTGGTATTTATAACTACCTTCTTCTACTACCCATTCTGTATTCCCTTTGCATTTCAGCAAGCACCTCAGCAGGTCGTGGTTCTTTACCTGGTGGGGTGACCCAAACGTTCATCCCTGAAGGGTCTGGGCCATTTGTAGTCTTGCCTGGATTTGATTGCTGTAATTTTCCATTGACCTTAATCACAGGGCATGGTAGTACTAAGAGATGTCCTAAGGAATCTCCTGTATTCCAGATATAATCTACCTTACCTCCATTGTGCAGTAGTAGTCCAACTTCCCCTTTATGGTCTGGGTCAGTCACCCTAGCCAACGCTGTAACTCCTTTCTTAGCCTGTTGATTCAGAGGCATGAGGAGCCCAAAGTGGCCAGGTGGCAGCCTTAACTTCCAGTTCAATGTGATCATTTTTGTGTCTCCTGATGGAAGCATTCCTCCCTCTGAAACTAAGACCTCTAGAACAGCAGAGCATAAAGTTGCGGGGACAGGAAGCAAAAATTTTGCTAATGGGTCCCTAGGGGTAATAGTTAGTGGTGTCACTTCCGTTTTCACCCCTTGATTCCTGGACCCGTGAATCCTGGCTATGGGAGAGACAGTACCATATATTGGGCACTGATTTAGAGCATATACAGCCTGCTGGAGAACTTTGCCCCAGCCCTGCAGGGTATTGGCACCAAGCTGGCTCTGTAACTGTGACTTCAAAAGGCCATTTCACCACTCTATCAGACCGGCTGCTTCAGGATGATGGGGAACATGGTAAGACCAGTGAATTCCATGAGCATGAGTCTATTGCCGCACTTCTCTAGCTGTGAAGTGAGTTCCTTGGTCAGAAGCAATGCTGTGTGGAATGCCATGATGGTGAATAAGGCCTCCCATGCATCCACGGATGATAGTTTTGGCAGAGGCATTTCGTGCTGGGAAGGCAAATCCATATCCAGAGTAAGGACAAAACGCTTCCCCTTCCATGATGGAAGCCATCCAATGTAATCAACCTGCCACCAGGTGGCTGGCTGATCACCTCGGGGAATGGTGCCATTTCGGGGGCTCAGTGTTGGTCTCTGATGCTGGCAGATTGGGCACTCAGCAGTCGCTGTAGCCAGATCAGCCTTGGTGAGCGGAAGTCCATGTTGCTGAGCCCATGCATAGCCTCCATCCCTGCCACCATGGCCACTTTGCTCATGAGCCCACTGGACGATGACAGGGGTGGCTGGAGAAAGAAGCTGACTAGTATCCACAGAATGGGTCATCCTCTCCACCTGATTATTAAAGTCCTCCTCTGCTGAGATCACCTTTTGATCGGCATTCACGTGGGAAACAAATATCTTCACATCCTTTGCCCACTCTGAGAGGTCCATCCACATACCTCTTCACCAAATTTCTTTCTCACCAATTTTCCAAACATGTTCCTTCCATGTCCCTGACCATCTGGCCAAACCATTGGCTACAGCCCATGAATTGGTATATAATCACACATCTGACCATTTCTCCTTCCAGGCAAAGTGCACAACCAAGTGCACTGCCCAAAGTTCTGCCCATTGAGAAGATTTGCCCTCACCACTGTCCTTCAGGGATGTCCCAGAAAAGGGGTGCAGTGCTGCAGCTGTCCACTTTCAGGTGGTGCCTGCATATCATGCAGAACCATCTGTAAACCAGGCTCTAGCCTTGTCTTCCTCTGTCAACTGATCATAGGGAATTCCCCATGAGGCCATAGGTGCAGGCTGGGAAAGAGAAGACAGCATAGGAGAAGTAGGAACCATGGAAATTTGGGCCACTTCTTCATGTAAATTACTTGTGCCTTCAGGACCTGCTTGGGCCCAATCACGTATATACCATTTCAATTTGATGATGGAGTGCTGCTGTGCACACCCAACCTTATGATTTGCTGGATCAGATAACACCCAGTTCATGATGGGCAGCTCAGGCTGCATGGTAATTTGGTGGCCCATAGTCAAGCATTCAGTTTCTACTAAGGCTCAATAGCAGGCCAAGAGCTGTTTCTCAAAAGGAGAGTAGTTATCTGTGGATGATGGCAGGGCCTTCATCCAAAATTCCAAGGGTCTTCTTCCAGGGCCAAAATTCCAAGAGTCTTCGCTGTGATTCACCTATAGGGTCCTGCCAAAGGCTCCATACTGCAACCCCACATGCCACTGACACTTCAAGGACCATTGGGTCTATTGGATCATATGGCCCAAGGGACAGAGCAGCTTGCACAGCAGCCTAGACCTTTTGCAGAGCCTTCTCCTGCTCTGGGCCCCAATCAAAACTAGCAGCCTTTGGGCCGAGCCCGTGGCGCACTCGGGAGAGTGCGGCGCTGGGAGTGCGGCAATGCTCCCGCCGCGGGTTCGGATCCTATATAGGAATGAACGGTGCACTCACTGGCTGACTGCCGGTCACAAAAAAAAAAAAACAAAAAACTAGCAGCCTTTCGTTTCACTTGGTAGATGGGTTGGAGTAACGAACCCAAGTGAGGAATTATGGGACCACGCCTTTTTCTAAGCAAAAACAACAGATAGCCTAAACAGATAAAAGGTGGTGCCCAAGGGAAGTTAAGGGGGAGGGCTAAGCATAGAGAGGCAAGGCACGTGCACATTTGACCTTTTCAAGGATTGGCCTAAGCTTGGAAATCCCCTCCTGCTAAGCATATAAATATGATCTTTTGTGTTACAATAAATGGAACTGCCTGACAGAACCCCCGCTGCGTGTGTATGTGTTTGTTTCCTGTCTGGGAGAGCAGCAGCGTGCTCACCCATCTCTTGGAATCTCTTTTCACCCCATGTCCTGGGGGGGGAGAAAAGGGCAATCCCTTTGGCCCTAACCCTCTAGGGAAAGGAAAAACCTGTTGGGGTCCCGTGCGGCTGCCAGAGACACCCAACAAGGACTTGTTGCCTCCAAAATCCAAATAGGCCCACTAGGTGCTGTGCCTCTTTCTTGGTTGTAGGAGGGGCCAGATGCAACAACTTATCCTTCACCTTAGAAGGGATATCTTGACATGCTACACACCATTCTACCCCTAGAAATTTAATTGAGGTAGAAGGCCCCTGAATTTTAATTGGATTTATTTCCCATCCTCTGATGTGCAAATGTCTTACCAATAAGTCCAGAGCAGTTTCTACTTCATGCTCACTAGGTCCAATCAGCATAATGTCATCAATGTAATGGACCAGCATAATGTCTTGTGGAAGGGAAAGGTGATCAAGATCCCTGCGAGCTAAATTGTGACATAGGGCTGGAGAGTTGATATACCCCTGAGGTAATATGGTGAAGGTGTATTGCTGGCCTTGCCAACTGAAAGCAAACCACTTCTGATGGGCCTTATGGACAGGGATGGAGAAAAAGGCATTTGCCAAATCAATAGCTGTATACCACGTACCCAGAGATATGTTAATTTGTTCAAGCAATGAAACCACATCTGGCACAGCAGCTGCAATCGGAGTCACTTCTTGGTTAAGCTTATGATAATCCACTGTCATCCTCCAAGACCCATCTGTCTTCTTCACAGGCCAAATAGGAGAGCTGAATGGGATGTGGTGGAAATCACCACCCCTGCCTCTTTCAAGTCCTTGATCGTCCTCACTCCACAGGTCAGGGAACCAATGTGGGGATTCTGCTAGATGCTAAGTATGTCTATTTCAATTATGCATTCTGGAACTGGGGAAATAACCACAGGATGGGTTTGGGGACCCACTGGACCCACAGTAAGTGAGACCTGGGCTAAGACTCCACTAATAACCTGACCCCCATAAGCCCCTATTCTAACTGGAGGGCCACTGTGATGCTTTGGGTCTCCTGGAATCAATATCAATTCAGAACAAGTGTCTAATAGTCCCCGAAAGGTCTGATTATTTCCCTTTCCCCAATGTACAGTTACTCTGGTAAAAAGCTGCAGGTATCCTTGGGGAAGGATGGGAGAAAGATTAATAGTATAGATTTTTGATGGTGTACCAGGGTCCTTCCTCAATGGGACCTGGCCACCCCTTCATTCAAGGGGTTCTGGATCTGTAAACTGGCTCAAGTCTGGGAATTGATTGAGGGGCTGTGGCCCTCTGTTTTTATGATTCAAGTTAGACTTTTGTTCGCTTGACCTAGAAGTTTTCTGCTTATACAGATCAAGTAAGAATTTAGTAGGCTTCCTGTCAATTTGACTTACAGGAACACCATGAGTAACTAACCAATGCCATAGACCTATACGAGTCAGACTAATCTGATTATTGCTTTACCTCTGCTGTCCATTATGGTAACCATGCCCACATTACCTTTGTCAGTTGAGTGCTTCCACTTGGCCCCTGCCACCCCGGGATCCAATTAGTCCCATTGCATTTAAGCATTCCAATTGCTTAACTGCGGTTCCCACTGTAAGGTCTGGTCTACAGAGAAGAGCAGTAACAGGGCTCTTCAGGGATGCTGGGGCTCCCCTCACAAATCTGTTTCTCAAAGTATCAGTAAAACGTATGTCTTCTGAAGCCTCCCAGTGTGGGTGAGTAGGTTTTATGTGACAAATCTACTCTACCATACCAATCTCCCTAAGCCTTTGAATCCCTTCATCTACAGTTAACCAATGGAGATCGGGCATCTCTAACTCACTCACAGTGAGCCATCTTTTGATCCATATTTCAGCCAACCAACCAAACAAACTATTAGCACCTTTCTTAACTTCCCAAGCTACAACATTAAATGCAGAATCTCTGCTTAGTGGGCCCATATCAATAAATTCAGCCTGATCCAATTTTATGTTCCTTCCACCATTATCCCACACCCTTAATATCCATTCCTATACATATTCTCCTGGTTTCTGCTTGTATGAAGCAGAAAATTCATTTAGTTCCTCTGGAGTGTAACGCACCTCCTCATGGATCACACTATGTACCTCACCTTTAGGGGCCTGCTGGGCCTTGAGTCTAGTTATGGGTCTAGAATCAAAGACAGGAGGTGAGGGTGGTTCCTGAGGAGAATCAGCATTGTCTTGCTCAGTCACTGCCTCAGGAGAAGCCATTACTATTTCCTTAAGCAATGCAGAATTAATCCCCTCAGGCAGAAGTGGAAAAGCCACTGTCTCTGGGGATGAGGGCTGGGAGTTCGTTTCTGGTGAACAAGCCTCAATGCAATTTAGGGGTTCCATGTCCCCAGCTTCATCAGGGTCTCCCACACATCCCCATCCCAACTTGCAGGATCCCATTCTTTCCCAACTAATGCTCTCACTTTAGCAGTAGATACCCTGTGAGGCTGATAATTCAACTGCCGCTGTAGTTCTGCCAATCTTATGATGAGGGCTTGTGTTTGATTTTCGGCGATTTCAGCCCTGTGGGTACTGGAGAGAAGATTCTGACCTAGAGCACACCTAGAAACTTTTAGGTCATCTATGTGGTGCTTGAGACAAGAAATCACTTCACTGAGCTCCCCCCTTTCTTTCTTCAGTTCATCCAGTGCTGTGAGGAGCAACCAGCCAATGTCATTATAGTCCTCGGATTTCCACAAATACTCAAAAGTATTACGGATAGAGTCACTGAATCCCTTGCCTTTTATAAGCGGTGAATCAGGACCATCAATTGGATTTATCTTGCATATCTCTTTAAACAGTTCACACCAAGGACTATCAGTGCTCTCCGTATTATTAGAAGTTGAGCTGTTAACATTTTTAGGTCTAATGCCCTGAAACCAATTGAAGAAATTCATCTTTAAGATTCTATTTCTCTAGAACCACTCCTGGTACCAAAATCTGTATTAGTCAGGGTTCTCCAGAGAGACAGAATCAATAGGATGTGGTATAATTATATGAGAGGGATTTATTAGGGGAATTAGCTCATGTGGCTACGAAGAAATGTCCCACGATAAGTCGTCTATAAACTGGATGCTGGTAGCATGGCTTGGTCCAAGTCCAAGGCCTCAAAACTAGGGAAGCTGATAGTGTCCTTGGTGTAAGTTCTGGAACCCAAAAGCTGAAGAGTCTCAAGCTCTGATGTCCACAGACAGAAGAGAAGAGTGTGTCCCAGCTCCAGTGGATTGAGAGAGAGAGAGCTTCACCTCTTTCCTCTGTCTTTTGTTCTCTCAAGACCCCCAGTGGATTGGATGGTTCCTACCCACACTGAGGGTGGGTCTTTCCCACCCAGGTCCCTCAGGCTCTCATACAAATCTCTGCTGGAAACATCCTCACGGACATACCTGAAAAGACTGCTTTGCCAGGTTTCTCAGCATTCCTTCATCTAACCAAGTCGACATCTAGAATTAACCTTCACACACGTTGAGGACCACATTGATAAGTTTTATGGAAAGTGGGAAAATTCTTGTTCATGCAGGAGTGTCCTACACATTACAAGGCAATAAATATCCAGACCCTTGCCCACTCTACCAGTAGTGTCCCCAATCATTGTAACCCCCCCACATTCCCAAAACTCCCCCCTAGCATTATGTTTCACATCAAAGTTCTTTCCTTTTGAATATTAGTGTATCTAATTTATGTGAGAAAGCTGGGACATTTGCCTTTAACCACGGGGAGTGGGATGAATGGCAGTCCCCACCAAAATAATTCACTTCCTAAACCCTGGAACCTAAGAATGTGAGCTTATTTGGAAAAAGGGTTTTTGCAAATGCACTTAAGCTAAGGACCTTGCAATGAGATCATCCTGGATTATCCAAGTAGGCCTTAAATCCAATGATGTGTCTTTATAAAAGACAGAAGAGAAGACACAGAAGAGGAGAGGAGAAGGCCATGTGATAACAGACACAGAGGTTGGAATTAAGCTGCTACAAGCCAAGGAAGCACCAGAGACTGGAAAAGGCAAAGAAAGATTCTCCCCTAGAGCCTTTGGAGGCAACACAGCACTGACAATGCCTTGATTTCAGATTTTGGCCTCCAGAACTGAGAAAATAAATTTCTGTGGTTTTAAACTGCCAAGTTTGTGGTAATTTGTTATAGCAGCTCTAGGAAACTAGTACACCAAGAATATCTCTTCTTTGGAGGTATGCAAGCAAGTTCTCAGATAATTTTAGAGTGTTGAATCCTGGGACTGGACACTGGATTCACATTCTATATTCTCCACAAAGATCTCCTGTATTACTTTAGCTATCCTATAAGATTATGTAGCAATGGAAAGGATTAAAGAGTTCTCTCATCTCAGTTTACAGATGAGGAAAGCAAGGCCTGGAATGGCAAAGTGACTTAACCCAAGGTCTGGCACGTGGATGGTAACTGAGCAGTGAACAGAACCAAGATCTCTGACTCCCAGAGCATGGTTCTACCTGCAGCACCAGGCTGTCTTGTCCTCTAAGAGTTGGCTACGACTGGTGTTAATTCTTGGCACTTAGCATTGTTATCTCACATCTTGTGCTCAGAAATCCTGTTCTGCAACTTTACTGCAGGCCCTCTGAAGACAAGCATCCTCCTTCTGGGTCTCCTCTGAAAACACAGTAGCCTGAAAGTGCTCCTATCACTCTCTTCACGTTAGTCGAAGTCCTTTTCCTGCCTTCCAGCCTCCTCTCCTCCCACCTCTTCACGCCCTGTGTTCAAACACCAGCCTTCTTATTCCTCAAATGCACCACATTTATCCTTTCCTCAGGGCCTTAGTGTATATGTTCCTTTTTCCAGGGCCTTAATGTAAATGGATTTATCTGTGATTTTCCTAAGTGGAGGTTTCAAAAACCAGCCTGGAAAACGTATGGCAAAAACCAGGCAAGGAAAAAAAAAAAAAAAAAAAAAAAACCAGGCAAGGAACACACAGGGAGAGAAGAAAAGAGCAGTTGTCAGAGCAAACATTTGAAATAGAATCCTGTCTAGTCAGGCATCATTCATATTAACTCAAGTTAATCCTCATGCCTGCCAAGGGTGTAGAAACATTGTTGCCTCTGTTTTACAGATAAGGAAACTGAGGAAGAAAGGTTAAATAGCATGTCCAGAGTTAACAGTAAGGAGGTGAGAGACCCAGGGCCAACTGCATGTGATTCAGCCTGTTCTTAGTATACTCTATAATTTGCCCTTAATTGATCTGCTGCCCTAAAAAAGCAGCCTATCATAGTTTATATTTTAAATACCTTTTATGCCGTAGGGGGTTTATATTCATAATAGCAAATTCTCAATATTTGTGCAAAAATAACTTATTATTCCCACCCTACAGATGAGGAAATGGGTGGAAATGGCTTGCCTCAGGCTAGCTCACGAGTAAAGGGTAGAATTGGCATGCTCAATCTGGCCCCTGATTGCTACCAGAATTTGACTGGCCAAGCCAAGAGCACTGATAAATCACTAAAGGAAGAACAGAGAATTTGGGGGAAGTAGTTTGGAAAGGCTGCCTCTGAGAGCTGTGGTCACACTACTCAGTGTGTGACACTTGGATTCCCTAACCAGGAATGCAGCACACCACATAGATAGTGTGTGAGGGGACAAATAAAAACTCAAATACACTGTGATCCTTTTACAAAGTCATCCAGACAACATAAGACAAAAAGCTTCTTCCTCTTTGCTTCAGCTTTTGAAGTCTTGGTGGCCCTTTACTAAAGCCAGAACCATGCAGGAGGCTGGAAAATTGATGATAATGACAATGATGGCAAGGACCATAATAATGACAATGACCACAGTGATGCTGTATTAGTCTGTTTTATGTTGCTATAACAGAAATACCTGAGACTGTGTAATTTATAAAGAACAGAGGTTTATTTGGCTTACGATTCTGTGACAGCTGCATCTGGCATGGGCCTCAGGCTGTTTCTACTCATGTCGGAAAATGGCAGGCAGCCAGTGGGTACAAGCAGAACACATGGTGAGGAAGCAAGAGAGAGAGAGAGGAGGTGCCAGGGTCCTATAAACAACCAGCTCTTGTGGGAACTAATAGAGTGAGAACTCACTCATTAAACCTCCTTCCTCTAGGGAGAGCATTAATCCATTCATGAGGGATCTGACCCCATAACACAAACACTTCCTACACTGTCACACTAGGGATCAGATTTCCACATGAGTTTTGGGGGGACAACACATCCAAACTCTATCACTGGCTCACCAAAACTCATGTCCCTCTCATATAACAAAATACAATTATTCCATCCCAACAGTCCCAAAAGTCTTAGCTTGTTCTAGTGCCAACTTAAAAGTCCAAAGTCCAAAGTCTCATCTGAGGCTAAAAGCAAAAATCCTTCCAGCTGTGAACCTGTAAAAATCAAAACCAAATTTATCTACTGCCAAGATACAATGGTGGAACAGACATCAGGTATACATTCCCATTCTAAAAGGGAGGAATAGGTCCCCCAAAAAGGAGAAACAGGCCTCAAAGAAGTCTGAAACCCAGCAGGGCAGACATTAAGTCTTAAAGCTCCAAAATAATCTTCTTTGATTCCAAGTCCTGCATCCTGGGCACAATTAGGCATCTGGGCCCCCAAAGCATCAGGCAGCCTCACTTCTACAGCTCTGCCAGGTGGTGCCTGTGTCTTTTCTAGGCCTGCATTGTGTGTTACCAGTGGCCCTGCAGTTCTGGGGTCCTGGTGGCAGCCCCACTGCCTTGGCTCTACTAGACATTTCCCTGGTGAGAGCTCTCTGTGGGGGCTCTGACCCCACTTTTCTGCTCAGCATTGCTCTAGCAGATGGCCTTTGTGGTGGCTCTGCCCCTGCAACATGTCTCTGCCTGGGCCCCCAGGCTTTTCCATACATCCTCTGGAATCCGGGTGGAGGCTGCCATACCTCCACTGCTCTTATGTCCTGCCAGCCTGCAGACTTAACACAACATGGACTGGGATTTCAGGCTTCTACTCTTCAGAGCTGCTGCATGAACCACACTTGTGGCTGCTCCAGCTGGGATGCAGGGAGCAGGTTCCTGAGGGCAGCTGCACCCCAGGTCTGTCCTCTGGGACAACTCAGTCCTTCTAGGCCTCAGGGTCTGTAACGTGTGGGGCACCCTTTCAGACTTCTCAGATGCCTTTAGGGCTTTTCTCTCATTGTCCTGATTATTAGCATCTGGCTGCCTCACCGCCAAGATAATCTCTTTAGCAACCAGTTTATCTGCTTCACCCTTGCATTTTTCTCCTGCTCTCCACTTCTATACTTCATGGCCAGGCTGCAAATTTTCCAAGTCTTTCTGCTCTGCTTCCCTTTTAGATTCCAACTTTACATCATGCCTTGGCTGCCATAACTCAGAGTAGGCTGTTAGAAGTAACCATGCAGCTTCCTTAATGCTTTGCTGCTTGGGAATTTCTTCTGCCAAAAATTCTCTTTCACACCTCTGAAGTCCCACCTTCCACAAAGTCCAAGGGCATGGACACAATGCAGCCAAGTTCTTTGCTATGTTATAGCAAGGGTTATCTTTTGTTCAATTCCCAATAAGTTCCTCATTTCTATCTGAGACCTCATCATCCACATGGACTTTAGTGTCCGCATTTCTATCAACATTCTGGTCACCACCATTTAACCAATCTCTTAAATGTCCAAACATTCTCTCATCTTTTTGTCTTCTTCTAAGTCCTCCAAACTCCTCCAACCTTTGCTCATTACCCAGTTCCAAAGCTCCGTCCACATTTTCAGGTATCTGTATAGCAACACCCCGCTCCTCGGTACCAATTTTCTGTATTAGTCCGTTTGTGTTGCTATAACAGAATTACCTGAGACTGGGTAATTTATAAAGAAGAGAGCTTTATTTGGATTATGATTCTGGGACAGGTGCCTCTGGCACAGGCCTCAGGCTGCTTCTACTCATGGCAGAAAGTGGCAGGCAGCCAGCGGGTAAAGCAGATCACACGGCAAGAGGAAACAAGAGAGAGAGAGAGAAGGTGCCGGGGTCCTTTTAAGCAACAAGCTCTTGTGGGAACTAATAGAGTGAGAACTCACTCATTAATCCCCCCTCCCCCAGGGAGAGCATTAATCCATTCACGAGAGATCTGTCCCCATGACTCAAACAGCTTCCAGCACTGCCACATTGGGGATCAGATTTCCATGAGTTTTGGTGGGGACAACATATCCAAACTCTGTCAGATGCCAATGACTTTAAAAATCTCATTTGAAGAAAACCTTTTACATTTAGCTAGTTGGTACTCAAGTCTCTGGCTTGTAGAACTGGCAGCTGCAATATTAAGTTAGAAGAAATTAATCCAAAATTAGTACTACTAAATTTCTCCATCAACTTGAACCTCCAAAAGGCTCTTCTCTAAAAAAAAAAAAAAAAAAAAAAAAAAAGTATTGTTGAAAAAACCCTTAACAAAGTGTTTGAGAGTGAATTTTTGTCTATATTTTTGAAATATGCAGAAACAATCTTCTGTTGCTTAAAACAATTTGCACCATGTCTTAAATCATCTCCACAAAAATGAAAAGTCCTATGAGTTTCTACTTCAAAAATAGATACTGTGAAAAATAAAAAGAACATAATTTGGCTTGTGTTGTCTGTCTTTCTGAGAACAATCTATCTTTGCCTCTGTGTGCTACTAATTAGAGCATTTCATTTTTTTCATATTGAGCAAAAAGCTGGCTTTTATATTTTCATGTTTTAAATATTTAATCTGTGTTTTGATGCAGTTCACTTTGCTTTTATACACCATTTGGTGTGTTAGTAATATTCTGTTCTACTGTACTAGAAATCTAGCCTTTTTGAAACTCTTAGGGAATGTTAATGACTGGTGGCCAAGATAATACAATTATGCATCGCTTAATGATGAGGATATGTTCTGAGAAATGCATCCTTGGGCAATTTTGTAGTTGTGTGAACATCATAGAGTGTACTTACACAAGCCTAGATGATATAGCCTACTACACACCTAGGCTATATTGTGTAGCCTATGGCTCTTAGGCTACAAAACTGCACAGCATGTTATTGTACTGAATTCCATAGGCAATTATAACCCAATAGTAGGTATTTGTATATCGAAACATATCTAAACACAGAAAAGGTACAGTGAAAATGTGATATCTTTTAGATAAAAAGTGGCACACCTGTATAGGACACTTACTACAAATGGAGCTTGCAGGACTGGAAGTTGCTCTGGGTGAGTCAGTGAGTGAGTAGTGAGTAATGTGAAGGCCTAGGACATCACTGTGCATGACTGCAGACTTTGTACACACTAAACACTTAGGTTGCAGTAAATTTATTTAAAAATTAAATAATTGTGCTAAGACTTTATGATGGCTACAATGTCACTAGGTGATAGGAATTTTTCAGCTCTGTTATAATCTTATGGGACCACCGTCATATATGTGATCCATAGTTGACCGAAATGTCATAATATAGCACATGATTGTACAAACTTTTTTATGCTAACCATTTTGACACAAGTCTTTTAGCTCAGTTGGTTAGAGTGTGGTGTTGCAGCACCAAGGTCAAGGGTTCGCACCCACATAAGGCCAGTGGCCAAAAATTAAAATTAAAATTAAAATTTAAAAATGCATTATATATTTCCTGCCCTCTTACATAAATATTCTGAATCTGTTTATTCTGTTCTTGTGAGTGATTAATACATTGTTGCTCTCAAGGGTTGGTGTGGAAGTTTACTGGTCACGAAGAGGATAAATATGCTAAGATTAATCTGTTCTCCAACACAACAGGCATACTTCTGCATCAGGACATTTGTACTGACTGTCCCTTGTTTGCAAGGCTCTTACATCAGCTATTCACATGGCTCACTCCCTGACCTCCCTCAAATCTTTGCAGCCGATTCCTACCCCTATCACTCACACATGAATCCACTTCCCAACACTCCAATCCTTCTAACTCTGCTGTACTTTATACCTTATTTTTGTATATCATTTATTACCTCTTAATTTAACATTAATTTACTTATACATTATCTTTATTGTTTATTGCATATCTATCCTACTCTCTGCTATAATACAAACTCCATGAAGGCAGGGCATCTAGGTCTGCTGTATTTGTTAATGTATTCACAGCACTTAAAACAGAGCCTAGAAAATAGGAAGTATTCAGAAAATATTTGTTGGATTAAATGAATGAATAACATTTTTCCTGCAACATACAAGAGTAACCTTTTGTGGTTAAATAGCACAACAATCTTTTATTTGAGGGTAAGGAAATGGGATCTATATCATGTAGGTGATGAAGAATTAAAGAAGGTTATTAAACTTGATTAAGGCTATATTTTGTAAAGACTATTCTGTTGGCTGTATAAGGAATAAGTCTGAAGGAATCACAGGGGTGCCACTAGCTTTGGTATGTCCTACAACCACCCTCAGATTAGTCTTCCTTAAACACAGATCTGAAAAAGTGGTATTCATTTAAAACGTGAAGGTTGCCAAGGAAAGACGGGAGAAGGAGTAGAGTAAGAGGCTGAGGTAAGAACCTTGGACAATGCCTGCCCTTAAAGGGTTAGAGGCATGAGAGTCAGCAAAAGAGTATTGAGAAGGAACTAAGATGTCAGATGAAAAACAAAAGTTAGGTTTATAGATTCCAAGGGTGGAAACATTTTTCGAGAAGGAGGCTGTGGTCAACAGATGGAATTCAAACTTTTCAGGAATGCGGAGGAGTTATTTAGAATTTGGTAGATAACAGTGCAAAGCTGGAAAGAAGGTGATGATCTGACATCCTGAAATTCAGGGAAAGAAAGATGATAGAGCACCAAGGTAGGAGTGAGTGCAGCAATAACCTGGAAATATCACTGAAGAATAACAAAAATAAGAATCTCTTTTCCAGATTCAGAGGTTTAGGGGAGAAGAATAAAGAATCAATCACTACTCGAGAGGGTTATAAGATTTAAGAAATAAGGTGTCAAAAGATATGAAGAAATAGAAGGAAGAGGAGCAATGGAGACTGATCAGGTTAAAGTGTAAAGAAATTTGTTGACAATAATATGACAGTTGCAGAGATTACAGCACAAATGGGAAGTATTCACTCAATAAATTATCTTTGAGTAAAATCAATCGAACCTAACCTTACTGTATGCCATCAGTTACTATAGGCCAGCAGAGAACTTTTAGCACATGTATTAATTCAGGTCTGTTTATCCTCCTATTATCAAGTTAATTAAATGGTTCAAGTCATTTCTGATTATTATATTGTCTCCTAAATTTCAGGTATTTGCATACCACCATTACAACTTTGCCATAGTTATTATTTTGGGCTAGTTTCCTCAAGAAGCAGATCCAGAAAGAAGATTTGGGAGCAGACTTCTTATTTGGGAGGTGATCCCAGTAAGCTCTGGAGATAAATAAAAAAATAAGGTAGGGAAAAGAAGGAAACAAACGCAGGATAGTTCAATGAACAAGTTCTTGACAGGAGCAACTGAGCTCATCTCTACTAGAGACTTCTGGCAAATGGTGTAGACCATACCTCAGAGTTGTCCCATGAGAGGGGAAAGACAGTTGGGATATTTATCCACCAATTTCCACCAGTCGTTAGTTGTGAGCTTCAACAGCTATCTCCAGTCAAAAAGGCCTACCGCTCATGGCACTGTCAAGCAACCTCTTTAGAAGTGCACAAAGAAAAAAAAACCAACTGTGAATCTAGAACTCTATACCCACCAAAAATATTCTTCAAAGGCCGGCCCATGGCTCACTCGGTAGAGTGCGGTGCTGATAACACCAAGGCCACGGGTTCGGATCCTATATAGGGATGGCCGGTTTGCTCACTGGCTGAACGTGGTGCTGACAACACCAAGTCAAGGGTCAAGGTCCCCTTACCGGTCATCTTTAAAAAAAAAAAAAAAAAGAAAAAAAATATATTCTTCAAAAATTAAAGAGAACTAAGACTTGATCACATACATGAAAACTGAAAGAATTCATCACTAAAAGACAGCAAAACAAGAAATATTAATGGAATTGCTTCAGACAGAAGAAAAATGACTCCACTTAAAAATCTGAATCGAAACAATGAAATAAAGAGCATCAAAAATAGTAAATATATGAAGAAATATAAATATATTTTTCTTGTTTTTTTAAGAAAAGAGACTACCTAAAACAAAATCGTAACAATATATAGTCTATAATATGTGGAGAGGTAAATTGTATGGAACAATTGTAAATAATAATGTATGCTATAAATGTATAATAGTAATGTACAGTCTATGACCCACATAGATAACATATTTACCACATACATATATTATAAATTATATAATAATGTATATTGTAAAATGTATAATTACAAATTATAATGTATGTAGAGGTATGTGTATATATGTATATGATATGTGTAGAAGTAAATATAATATATGTAGAAGTAAAATAAACAGGAGGGTGAGAAGAAAGTTTACTCTACAGAGTAGAGAAGAAAGTTTACACTACACTTGAAGTGGTATAATATCATTTGAACATATATTGTAATAACTTAAAACTATATGTTGTAAACCTTAAAGCAATAACTAAAACAAGTAGACCTAATAAACCAAAAGTGGAAATAAAATGGAAGGCTAAAAAAGAATTAATACAAAATAAGATAGGAAAAGAGAACTAAATGAAACAAAAAACAGAGGGAAAAATAAAAAATGAATAGCAGTATGGTAAATACAAACTCAACCATATCAGTAATCACATTAAATGAAATGGTCTAAACACTCCAATTAAGAAACAGAGAAAGTGAAGTTGGATTTTTTTTTAAAAAAAGGAAATAACACTATGCTGCCTACCAGAAACTTTAAATATAAAGACACAGGTAAAAAGAAGATAGAAAAATATATTTAAAGCACACATTAATCAAAGAAAGCTAGAGTGGCTATATTAATATCAGAAAAATATTTCAGACCAAAAAAATCACTAAGGATAAAAACGTTTATTTCATAAAAATGAAGGGTCCAATTTGTCAATAGGATGTAACAGTCCTAAAAATGTATGCGCCTAATAACACACAAAGAAAAATAGAAGAAACAGCCAAGGAAATGGGAGAAAATATTTGCAAACTATATATCTGATAAGGGGTTAATATCCAAAATATATAAGGAATTCAAACAACTCAATAGCAAGAAAACAAACAATCCAGTAAAAAAAAAATTGGCAAAGGTTCTAAATAGACATTTCTTTTATTTCTTTTATTTATTTATTTATTTTATTGAAACATTGTTGATTGTACATATCTGTGGGGTACAGCATTGAATATCAATATCTGTGTGGAATATATGATGCTCAAATCAGGATAATTAGTATATTCAACATTATACAATATCATTCTTTATGTCCCTTTACCAATTCCTCCCTTACCTCCCTTCCCTTCTCTAAATAGATATTTCTTAAAAGAAGACATATGAATAGCCATCAGGTACATTTAAAAAATGCTCAAAATTACAAATCATAAGAGAAACGCAAATTAAAACCATGATGAGATATCATCTCACACCTGTAGAATGCAATATGTAGCATGTAATAGAATGGCTATTACCAAAAAAATGGAAGATAACAAGTGTTGGTGAGGATGTGGAAAAAAGAGAATCCTTCCATACTATTGGTGGGAATGTAAATTGGTACAGCCATCATGGAAAAGAGTATAGAGGTTTCTAAAAAAAAAAAAAAATTAAAAATAGAACTATCATAAGATCCAGCCCTCCCACTACTGAGTATATATCCAAAGGAAACAGAATCAGTATGTCAAAAAATATCTGCACTCCCATGTTCATTGTAGCATTTTACAATAGCCAAGATATGGAATCAGCCTAAATGTTAATCTACAGATAAATGGATAAAAAAAATGTGATACATGTTCTCACTTATTTGTGGGAGCTAAAGATAAATAAATAAATACACAAATAAACTGGGAGGTAGGGAGAAGACACAACAATTACAATTCCTTGAAGGTGATACAACAAGCAAACAGATATGAGGTTGTTGCGAGGGAGTGGGGAGAAGGAGGAGGGAGAGAGGTTTTGGTAATGGATCACAATAATCAATCACATTGTATATTGACAAAATTAAATTAAAAAAATAAAAAATAAAAAAATAAAGAAAATGCAGTATATATAAGTATACACAATGGAATACTATTCAGCCTTCAAAAAGAAGGGAATCCTGTCGTTTATGACAACACGGATGAACCTGGAGGACATGTTAAGCAAAATAAGCCAGACACAGAAGACATAGCTCATGATCTCACTTACATATGGAATCAAAAAAGGTTGAACTCATGATGCAGAGAGTAGAGGGTGATTACCAGGAGTTAGAGTAGGGGGTGCAAATTGGGGAGATGCTGGTCAAAGGATACGAAATACCAGTTAGGAAAAATAAGTTCGATGGGGCCAGCTCACTCGGGAGAGTGTGGTGCTGATAACACCAAGGCCACGGGTTCGGATCCCCATATAGGGATGGCTGGTTGGCTCACTGGGTGAGCGTGGTGCTGACAGCACCAAGTCAAGGGTTAAGATCCCCTTACCGGTCATCTTTAAATAAATAAATAAATAAATAAATAAATAAATAAATAAATAAATAAATAAATAAAAGGAAAAATAAGTTCGAGAGAGCTATTGTACAACATGGCAACTACAGTTAATAACAATGTATTGTATTCTTGAAAATTGCTAAGAGAGTAGATTGTAAATATTCTCACCACTAAAACAAAAAAAAGTACATGAGGTAATGCATCTGTTAATTAATTTGATTTAGCCTTTCCACAATGTGTACATACTTCAAAAGAAGTTGTACATGATTAAAGTAAGTGGATACTTCAAAAAGCTCATGGAAAAATAGAATTAAAAGATATATGATTCTTGCCTTGAACTTTTTGAAGTACCCTTGTATACAATTTTTATTTGTCAATTTAAATAAATATTTAAAAATAATTAATTACAATCAAGTCTTTATAAATAATGAAATAGGAAATAAAAATATTTAAGCAGAGATGGACAAAACTAGTCTAGTAGGAATTTTTAAAAAGTCTGTCAGGGCCGGCCCGGTGGCGCACTCAGGAGAGTGCAGCGCTGCTCCCTCCGCGGGTTAGGATCCTATATAGGACTGGCCGGTGCGCTCTGAGCCCGGTGCGGGCGACACCACACCAAGGGTTGTGATCCCCTTACCGGTCACGAAAAAGACAAAAAAAAAAAAAAAGTCTGTCAGTGTATTGCTAACATTTTCTACATGTGTGGAAAATTCTGAGAAGCCCTTAAAACTAACATTTTTTTCATGACCACTATAAATATGCACCCCAGCGTTTGATGGAATACAATAAAGCTTCATAGACATTGTTGTTCCTCAGTATTCATTGTCTCATTCTGTTTGGGTTACTGTAACAAATAACCATAGACTGGGTGGCTTATAAACAAACAATAGAAATTTATTTCTCACATTTCTAGAGGGGGAAGTCTATTTCAAGATGAGTGTGCCAGCATAGTCGGGTTCTGGTGAGGACCTCTTCCTTCATAGACCCAGTGTGTTTCACTGTAACCTCACATGGCAGAAGGGGCTAGCTAGATTTTTTTTTTTTAAGATGATAGGTAAGGGGATCTCAACCCTTGGCTTGGTGTTGTCAGCACCAAGCGCTCATCCAGTGAGCCAACCAGCCATCCCTATATAGGATCCGAACCCGTGGCCTTGGTATTATCAGCACCGCATTCTCCTGAGTGAGCCACAGGCCAGCCCTAGGGCTAGCTAGATTTCCCAGGTGCTTTTATAAGTGCACTAATCCCATTCATAAGGGCTCAGTCCTTATGACCTAACCACTTCCTGAAGGACCCCCCCTCCTAATACCATCACCTTGGGGATTAGGATTTCAACATATAAATTGGGGATGAGGGTGAAGGACATAAATATTCAGACCATAGCATCCACTCTCCCATTTTTCTAAGAAACAGAGCTCTGATATTATTTGGCGCTACCTTCCTCTGGACTGACTTTGTTTGAAAGAGTAATTAATTTCTAACTTTTTAAAGCTACTGCTATTCGGAATCTTCCTTGTGTACAGGTGAATTAATATATCCTACAGCACATGCTGTGATGATGCTCCTCCAATAGACCCCTTATTCCACCAGCTGCTGGTAGTCTTGTGCACAGAAAGCCCTCAGCTCTCAGCTCTTTGATGCCTGCCTTCTGCTGAAGAGAGCTGCCTCATGCCTGGTCACGGCCCATTTCTAGGACAGTCTACACCCAATGTCTGATTGACAAGGAATGTTGAAGTCTGGCTCCTTTGATCCACCATGGGACAACTCTGAAGGGCCATCTCAGTTTCAGAGTTCCCTGTGGGATTAGCTCAGGCCATTGTTGAAACTGCATGACAGTCCTACCTCTTCTGCCTAATACTATTTTTTTCCTTTCCCTTCCATAATACTTGATCCCAAAGCACTCCCTAATAAACTTCCTGCACACTAATTCCTCCTCATGTATGCTGAGCAAATATATATTTATCATACATTGGATACTGTAGTGGTTTCAAAGGCTGTGCTATTCTTATGAGGATCTTTGGAAATTTGTAAGGGCATTTTGGGGGGTCACCATTACTGGCAGGTACTGCTGGTGGTTAGTGTTGAGGTCCAGGGATGCTAAATGTCCTATAATGGTCAATGGAATCCCAGCAGTGAAAGACTTTTCTTTGCCCAAGAGGATGGAAAGAGGTATAAGATACAGTTTTCTCTTTCTGATCTTACTGAGCTTATTTTCTAATCATGGGAAAAGGAAAAATACTAAATATGAAAATGTATCAACAGCATGCAACAGCATGTACTGATAGCCAAATGGTTTGTGTAGATAGTAAATGCAAAAAAATGGTTCAGAGAGTGAAAATATTGGGGTGCACAGGAAGAGCTGAAAGATTCTAAGAATTAACAGAGGAATGCATTTTTAGGAATTTTATTTTGGGAGAATTTTGTGTCTCCTTTGTGGCAAATTATATAGAACTCTGCTAGTAAGTGGTGCAGACTTGAGTTAAGCTCAGGGTTATGTCATTCCAAAGCCTATCCATACCCTTCCTACTCCACTCTGCTGCCTTTATTTATGGTATTTTACTCTCTAAAACTCCCACATTTACTTACCAGTAAATCTACCTCCTCTCTCTAAATTGAGAAATAATTTATCTCTGGAGCAAATTCTACTCATTTCTGTTGGCCACTGCAGAGGTTGTGAAAGGCTAACTCTTCCTAGAACACACTGGCAGGAAGTGTCCAGCTATCACCTGCAGGTGCTGCCTGCATCGTCTCTGTAGCCTCTATCTCCACAAATATCGTGGTGCTGGGAGGGTGGCCACATGGGAAGCAGCCGTTTCTTCCTCACAGCTGGAAATCAAAGTCACTATGGTTTCTCTAGATTCCAGCTTCCCACGCTGTTATCCACCTAAATTTAAGAAAAAATGAGTTGCTAGAAAAACAGGAAAAGAACAGAAATGTCCACGAGTGGGAGTATAGCATACCATCATTGCTGTATTTTTAGGTTGTTGATTTAATGCCAGAAAGGTTATTTCCTTTTGAGTTATATTTCTTAAACTAGAAGATCCCTTGACATCAGAAAAACAGTCATGTTTTGGTTAAGCTCCTGGAGAAACAGAAATCTTTTGCCATGGATGTGGTTTTCTTGAATTGGAAATTTTGGCATAAATAAAATAAAAACAACTGTATATAAAAATAGCTAACTTGACCAAGTATTATTAACTATACTAGATCTGTTGACCAGGGTTTAAGGATAGAAACCAAAATTCAGCCTTTTTCTCATTCATTCTTACTAAATTCTTATGATCCCAAATTATTTTGCCCTGGTGCTCTTTTCTACTTATGTTCCAAAGAGAAACAAACCTTCACCCTTTGTTCTCACTCATCTCACTCAATTCTCAGGGTCTTTTCTACTCATTATTCAGTATAGTGAAGTGCGTGCGTGCGTGTGTGCGTGTGTGTGTGCGCGTGCACGTGCGCGTGTGTGTGTGAGTGTGAAGTAAAGACACGGATCTATAGAGCAGTGGAGATGAGTTTTGTCTTTCCCCCTCTTAGCCAGCAGTAGATTTACTGGGATAAAGTGCCTCTTTACATGACAGAAGCTAAAGAGGTAATAGACACATGGTGCCCTTCAATTCAGCGGCATGAAATATATTAGCTTATCTTCCCTCTTCATGGATTTCCCAACAATGTGTCACTTTGGGAAGAATCAAATGGCTTCTCTTGCCTTAGGTGACTATATGCCATTAAGAGTTTATTGGTCATGTAAATACTATATTTTCTCCGTTTCATTTTCTAATTTTCTATGAGTTGGTAAGGTACTTTTATTTTTTAAATGTTTTCTTTTTGCTTTTAAAAGTTTTTGTGATTACATAAGCAAAACATAACACATTTTTATTGTAAATGATTTTAAAAATACAGAAGTAACAGTAAAATGCTAAAGTCCCATTTTAACACACACACACACTCCAAAATCTTGCTTCTATCCTCTGAGGCTAGTAACTATTTGAGAAATATCCTCCCCAAATTTTCTATTTTAACATAAAATTCAACCAGGCTTTTTTGTTTTTAGTAATTTTTCCCTATTTAGAGAAACCAAAACTATATAGATTTGTCTTTGAATAGGTTATTAAAATTTCTCTTATTTTTGTTGTGAACGATCTCTAAATTTTAGGTTTTAGAAAGGGCCATATGTATATAACTTTAATTGATTTAATTCATCGCTGTGTAAAAGAGTAGATTTTAGAGGAAGCATTTTTAAAATGAGACAATGAGAAAAGGATTTAGCAAACAAATCATACACACCACTTTTAAACCTTTAAGACCTGATGTTTAATATTTTCATGTGTAGTTCTCAAAGATGAATTACCCCAACCATTTCTGCCAGTAATGAGAACTAAAAAGATGTGGTTTGGAAAAGTCAGCCATTGTCTCACAACAGATCTGTACCTTCTGTATACCTACCAAAGAGATAACAAAACCTTAAAATACTGTTTTCTGAAATATTTTAAAATTACAGAAATTTTGTATATGAACAGGGTCTTTTAAAACCTGTCTAATTTTTAATGATTTCAATCACGCTATGGATGGATAGGTCTTTCTTTTTTTCTTTTTTATGGCTATTCTTGAGGCCTAGACCATTCCAAGATAAAATCACAGGAAAATGCACTGGCTTCAAGAATCTTTTTGGAGGTCTCCTAGAAACTCATTGGTATGGAAAGGATGAATATTGAATGCAATGAAAGCAATTGCTTTGCTGGAGTCCCAGAAGATTTAAATGCATAAACATAAGCCTCGTGATGTTTGGTAACCACAACAGCCAATATAAATAAATCATATATAAAACAGTAACTTAAAAAAAGACATAGGAAAATTCAAGAAACTACTTTTACGAAAAAGTTTCTCAAATAATGGGAGTGAATATGAGGACATAAATAATAGATCAGATATTCTTAAGAGGCCTTAGTAACAATCCAAGTATATTATGTTAAATTTCTGAATTTCTACAGAAAGTCTGTGCTTACACAATCCATGTGGTTTGTTTGCCTGCCATTTGAATTAAAACACACACACACATTTTTTAAGCCAGGCCTTTCTAAAATTTCCTTTTAAGAAGATTTGCTAAATGAAAACAACATTAATTATTACGTTGCTTTACCCAAGCACTGGGAACCATGCAAAATGCCTACCTTTTACATGCAGCTGTATTTCTGGGGGCATGCCCTAATCTTTGGATTTAATGGCATCAATGCACTTCTATATACAATATCTCAAACACAGCATAGGAGATAGAATCAAATGAGTGGACTGCCTTTGCCAGCAACATTGGAAACTGAAAACCATGGTACCCATCTCACTCATAAAACATATATTTTAAAAGCAAGATGTTACCATGTTTTTCAGTTTGGGAGAGAAACAGGAAGGTAGGAATCTGAATGCAGGAAAATGAGTATCCAAAGAAACTAAGTCCACAGTAACTTTGGTTCGAAAGGGGCACAGACCAAAGAGGTTTCCTTTCTTCCCCCTTTCCTTCTACCCTTTCTCCCTCCCTCCTTCCCTTCCTTCCTGTCTTCCTTCCTTAAACTTCACAAATTCCCTGTTTTTAAAGTTCAGGCAAACTTTTAATTTTTTCACATGAAGGACCAGGAAGTTCCCCCTCTATGAAACCCATAGTATTTAATCAATTTGAGGGAAGAACAGAATTCAGTTGATTCCAAAGCCATCTAGAAAATCAGCATTGTCCTACACAGCTATATGTACTACTTTGCAAGAAAAATGAGATGTGGTAACATAGCTGCCTTTCATTAAAAAGGGAGTTGGCTCTTTTTCAAAATATCTAATATCTTAATATCTCAAGAAACCATTAAACATAAGAAATGTCTTCCCTGAACTGAATGTCAGGACCACAAGGCCACATGCATCCTTCACCTCTGGGATGAGTCCATGTGGCACATAAGGAGGGTATTTTCTTTTCTTCTCTTTCCTTTAACTAATGCAGAGTCATGAGGTCAGAACTCATTTGTAAACAAGGTAATCCTGAAGAATCAACACAGAAGAACAACAGGCTGGAGGGCTGTCAGATGGGCTGAAGGGTCAGACATTGTCTGGGATGCTCCACAGTCAAATTGCTTTCCTTTCCCTATGACTCCCTTAGCTCTAAAAGTTTGTTTTTACTAACCCAGTTTCAGTTCAATTATCTTTTTAGTTGTTCAAATTTGCTTGTGGCTAGGGTACCAAAAGCTTTAATTTCCTTCTATAATTAACTCATTTTTTAAAGAGTGTCTTTAAAAGCTCAGTGTCTTTAAAGATCTGCATGAACATCATAGTGCCTCTCCTGAAATGGCCCTAATCTTAAAACCATGCATGGGGCCAACTAAGCAAAACACAACTTCTTGACCAAGTGCTCCTAATGACAGGAAAAGCCACAGCACAGCAAGTCAGAGTGTACCTTACATGGTCATACTTTGCATTTGGAAACTATACATAGTACCTTTAATGCCTACTTTTATTAACTAAATTTTCACTTACAATCATATACTAATTTTAACAAGTAAAATTATACTAAAATGTATAGCAAAAAAGTTAATAATCTCTCCCCTCATCACCTCCACTCCCATTCCCCAACCAAAACTCTCCTATCCTCCTACATTTACACCAACACTCTGACTTCCAATTAAGCCAAGGGCTCATGAGCACCTGCTGGTGTCATTTAGCATGGGTTGGAAATCAGGGCAGAAGGGAAACTGCAGGGGCCCATTCTTCTCGTCTGTGAATGGATGAGCTTGGGCTGGGTACAACTGGACACACCGTGGGGCTGTGCTCCAGAAGAGGGACCCCTCCTCCCTGTGACTCTTTCTTTTTATGGAGAAAGTATTGGGATGCTCTTGCAAATGGGGCAAAATAGCCTGAGCTTGGGTACCAAAAGGGTGAGCGTGAGTGCCAGCTACTTATAGGATTCCAGAACAATCATTTGCTAGCCTGATGGCCTTATGAGAAATTGTGCTGGAGTGCAGACCCACTGCCATACCTGCACCCCCCGGGAGGAAGAGTCCCTGGCCCAGCCAACTTATTGCCAATAACACAAAGTGAAACTTGGGGGCCAAAAACCCGAGCATTCTGCTTGGCTCTGCAGAGTAACTTATGTTAAAACCTTTCTCTGTGTTTATCCATGTATATATATCTATATCTCTATGTAGATGTGGACACATATATATATGTATCTGTGTGTATATATACATACATTCTTCATATATATTTGTATAGCACATGTATGTGGCACACAAAACAAATATAAAGAATATTTAATATTAGTAAAACAAGTAAGGAAATGGGATCATACAAGACACACTATTGTGCAACTTGTTTTTTTCCTTTTAACACATCTTGACTTTCCACAACTAAAGTTGAGGAAACCGAGAGATGAAATGAGTAGTCCACAACTAAGAACCAGTTAGTGACTGAGCGGAATTGAAATCCTTATGCCTTTATCCACTGCGGTGACTGGGTTTGACACTATGCTCACATGTGTAAGATGGGTTTGATAGATTTACGACCCTTTGCTGGTGCAAAGCTTTACAAATTCTGCTCCCCTGCAGGAGTGCATTCCCATTCCAGATCCTGCAGGGCTGAAGCATCTGACAAGGGGATTTTTCCTTTTTGTTCCCACCTAACAAAGGGAAGAGGAACCCCAGGGATGTCCCTGGGCCTCAATGTGTCAGATGCCCCAGAGGAAGAATAAATAAGTAATGCAGAGGGACTGACTTTAGAAATTCTATCCTCTTTAATCCTCATCACAAAATCTATATGTATCTAATATATATCTATTTATCTTAATGGAAGATGGCATGAACCTCAAAGATGAATACAATAGATTCATCTTTTCTCAGCACAATGCTATTTCTCAGTTTAGGGCAGTGTTTTCTCTGTGTCTTTATTTTGTTATTTTGTATAATTTAGATCAAAAAGTCGGGACAATTGTAGACATTACATTGCATTTTTCAGGATTGTTTAAGAACAGAGAACATATACGCCCATAACAAACTCCTGCATATCATTAAATGGATAAAAAACTGTTAACATATATACAAGCTCTTTTAAATGAACTGTCATTGCATCAACTGAAAAACAATATTCTACCAATAACAAGTCTCCCCACTTTTTCCCTTCGATGTTCTCAACACAGCAGCTAGAGTGATGCTGTTAAAATAGAAGACAAATCACATCACCCTGCTCTAATCTCCCCCCCTGCAGCCCCTGGGGAAATTGACTCCCAATTTATACTCGCACTGTACCAATTGTAATGCTAAGTGCTTTGAAGAAAAATAAAACAGGACAGGGAACTCGAGAATGACGGGAAGTGCCATTTCAGATAGGGTAGTCGGAGGAGGCCTCTGAATACATGGCATTGGAGTCTAAACCAAGGGAGGGAGTGACACGTGTAGATATGTTAGGGGTGGAGGGAAAGGCAATATCTGAATATGTAGCTGATAAATACCACTACGTCAATGGCCTATTCATAGAAATGTACTTCAACATAAATGGGCACTAGTTATTATCATTTCCTAGACATTAAGCCATAGCTTTGTATCCTTCATATCTGTTCATCAAAAATTTTATCAAATAGGGCCAGCCAGTGGCTCACTTGGGAGAGTGTGGTGCTTATAACACCAAGGCCACGGGTTCGGATCCCATATAGGGATGGCTGGTTGGCTCACTCAGGAGAGCGTGGTGCTGACAACACCAAGTCAAGGGTTAAGGTCCCCTTACTGGCCATCTTTGAAAAAAAATTTTTTTATTAAATAGAAAATTCCAACATAACAGATTGTAGTGGATTGAATTATGCCCCCCCAACTCACTGAAGTTTGAATTGTGTCCCCCAAGTTTTAAGTATTAGAAACTTGGCCCACACTGTGACTGTTAAGAGGGTGTGAAATCCTATTATGGAAATTGAAAGGTGGAGCCTTGAAGAGGTGATTAGATTGTAGGACCATGCAGTAGTGAATGGATTAAAAATGGTGGTCAGGGGTGTGGTTCTGAGTGCTTTAAAAGAAGAGGAGAGTCTGTCTCTCTGCTCTGCTTCCACCATCTTGCAATGTGAGGCCCCTGGGTCACTGTCACCACCACCAGATGGGCTTTGGACTTCCCAGCCTCAGAAACTGTAAGCAATAAATTTTGTTTTCTTTATAAATCACCCAGTTCCATGTATTTAGTTATAAGCAACAGAAATAGACTAATACGGAGATGCCATTGACTCCCATCTCCCTTAGAGTAAATGACAAAGTCTTTTCAATTGGCCTAAAAGTCCTGTCCATTCTGCCCTGCCACTAACCTGCTGTCTTCTCTACCCAGTGTCCTCTCTGGCCCTGTCTCTTATGACTCTCCCTCTTCCTTACTCAACTCAGCCACTACAGGTCATACTCCATGTTCAGGACCTTTGATCTCGTGTTTTCATTTCTCTGCTATGCTCTTCACCCACAGGGCTTTTATGACTCACTCCTTCACTGATATCTGATCTTCACTCAAATGTTGCTTTCTCATGAGTCCTTTCCTGGCTACGCTTTCTAAAATTGCAGCCTTACCCCTCACACCCCTCATAAATGCCTATCCCCTTTCCCTGACTTTTTTTCCCCTTAGGGCTTAGCGCAATCTAGCATACTATAGCCTTATCTAACTTTCTTGTCTCTCCATGAGGTCAGGGATTTTTGTCTGTTTTGCTCACTGCTGTGTTACCAACACCTAGGACAGTGCCAAGAAACATGATAGGCACTCTATAAATACTTGAATGAATAAAATGATTGATGACTGTACTCAACAAAATAATCAGTTTTTCAATGGTACTTAGCATTTCAGTGGGTCACACCAAAGCCACAGAGGCTGAAAGCCAGTTTTTTCAAGCAAAGTCATCCCAAGTAACATGAGTAAACCGCAGGCGTGGTCTAGGACAGAGGAAATACATTGTGCATTTCCTATATCAGAGATAGGGATGGTAAGCCAGGCAAATATTCCAAAGGGATCAAGGTAAGAATAGACAAAGCCCTGGTACTAAGTGGTGTCCAGGAGAAGGACTGTGTAACTTTCACTAGGGAAAGATTACCTCTATGAAGCTTCTTGGAGGACAGACGTCATTACTGTGTTGGCCCCCCAAAATGTTGGCTTTCAAGCCTCCAATCCAATTAAATTCCCAATATAGGGGGTTCATACCTGCTGTTTTCTCGTCTCCTCCATATTTTACAACCAGCGTCCTCTTCACTTTGTCCCTTTCAGGGAGCTTGTTGCTGCCCTTGTGGTGGAAGGGTGGACAGGACGTGTTTGTATTCACTGGAATGTGAGCAGGGCAGACCCTGGTATCCTTTATGGTTTCACCACGACAAGATGGGAAATTGCCCCTACCCCCCACCCCCACTGGGGAAATCCTTTGAGGACCTTCTGCTTTTGTTGCCATCCTACAGCAGATCTAAGACTCTTTGGTGTTCAACAAATGCTGGCTCATGAGCTAATGATCTATTATTTATGATTCTGGTCAATATAGAGCCTTTACTCCAGAGTTCTCTGCAAGACTTCAGGTATGGCTCTTTGTTGGCAATTAGATTATGCCCTAGGGATTTCTGGATGAAAGTGGACCCATCTCAAATATCATGTTTCAGAATCCTAATTATAAAAATCCATAATTGACTGCCTCCTTAGGAACAAGGAGAATGATGGCTTGTCTGCCCCAAGAAGGATATACCAGAGAAACACAAAGAATTGAGGAAAATAAGGTTTTTAAATGGCATGGGAAACCCTGGTGGTATGGCGCACTGGAGTAAACCCTGAGAATATAAAAACCAAGCTGAGAACAAGGGTAATCAATGCTTATGCAAATTCTCTCAGGGAAAGCACTCTAAAACTAATGTTGTAGATCCCTGGGATGCTGGGGAAGTTTGAAGATAATCACCTGTGACACTCAGGCTTTCCTTGGGGCACAATTTTAAAGAGACCTTATTTCTGAGCTGAGTGAATGCCAAAATTGAATTTCTGCTCAGTTGGAACCAAATCCTTTTCTAGCCGTCTCTCAAGTGAATTGGCAATACTTGCTTTGAATTCTTTGTCTCACTTATGCAGAATTAATTGGTGGTTATTTTGAAGTCTTTCCTCTTTGGGCTAGAAGTAGTGTGGTAAGCAGTGTGTGGTATTTAGGTCCCAGGTGACATTTCTTTGTCCACGTGTCTGCTTTGCTTTCTTTCCACTTCTTTTTGACAACCAAAAGAATCTGTTCTGACCAGGTCAGCTAAATTACAGTACTTTGGTAGATCTGGGATAAGTCAGTAATCATGTCTATCTCTCCTGGAAAATGTTATCATAAGGCCATTTTACTTAGAAGCAGCCGTGATGGTGCCAAAAAGCCATAAAATAAAACAGAATTTTCTTATTCCCCCTACATCCTTGCATGTAGGATGTAACCTAGTAAACAATCCCAAATCTGTAGATCATGTGCAACCAATAGAAAGCCTGATGAAGTAATTAGGTGGGGCTGTCTTTCTCTTTCTCTCCTTTGACCCTTCTTCTCCTTGTGATTATAAAATGTTAAGCTCTGCTGGCCCTCTTCGGAACACATTTTTTCAGGGCTACCTGATTGACGTGTCTCCCTGGTTGCAATCACCATATTAGCTCAATAAATTCTTGCTATATATATATTGGTCCCAGTTTCTTTTTAAGTCAACACTTTAAAGGCCTGTTCACTTTATATGATGAATGAATCTACATTAGGGTGCACCTCAATTTCACAAGTATGTATCGAGTAATCACCTTAGGTTGAGTCCTCTGCTAAACACAAGTGGTGGGGAGGCTGGGGGAGGAGGGGTTTACTTTACGGAGTGAGAGTAGGATGAAGGAAAGAACACAGACTCTGGAGTCAGATTCTGGCTACTAATCTTGGTCTCACTACAGATCAGCAGTGAGAACTTGGGCAAATTATATACACACACCATAATCCTCTGTCCCCACAGCTGTAAAGTTTGGGTAATCCCAAATCTGAGACAATCGAACTTGTAAACAGATTCAAAATTATATTTTTTATAATAGCATAAAATATAGTAGTAAACAACCTCAAATGCAACACATAATAATAACATAAGTTATCGTATTCTTTTCAATGCATTGTTAGTCCCTAATCTCTAGAAGCAGACAGTTGAGAAAAGGAAATAAACCTCAAATACATGAAACAAGTAGAGAATAGCAGAAGGCAAATGATCAGATTTATACAGGGGGTACAGGAAGTAGCAGAAGGAAAGAAGGCACACATTTCAAAACATATATTAAGGTAAATAAATGCTATGAGCAATGAGAAAGCACATCACAATTTCTGCCTTGAGATTTTTTTTCTCATCATCTATCATCCCAGCCTCAGTGCTTATGTGATTAGAAAATGCAGGGTGTTTTGTTCTCTCTTAGGTGAGCATGCCTAATTTAAATTCAATTGCATTCCAGATCACATGAGATCAACATATAAATTAAAAGCTCTTTGAATCTCTGAGATGAGATGCAACTTTTGACTTTTCTACTTAAAGGAACAGTAACACTGTCGCTCCTCTAAAAAAAAAAAAAGTTTTTTTTCTTCTCATGGACTACAAAATCAAAAAGGCAGGGAAAATCACATCCTAAGTTTGAGAAATAGCCTGATTTATTAATAAAATAACCAGGAGTTATGGTAATGTATATGTATGCTATGGTTTGAATGTATCTCCCAAAGTTCACATGTTGGAAACTTAATCCCAATGCAACACCTGTTGAGAGATGAGAATTTTAAGATGTGATTAATGTCATTATCACAGGAGTGGATTTGTTATGCAAGCTAGTTCAGCTCTCTCTTGCTGGCAGTTGCTCACACACATTCTCTCTCTCTCTTTCCCCACCTCTTGCTTTCTGCCATGGGATGACATGGCAAGGCTTTCACCAGATGCCAGTACCTTGATATTGGGCTTCCCAGCCTCCAGAAGTGGAAGAAATAAATTTCTTATCTTTATAAATTACCCAGTCTGTGGTATCCTATTATAGCAGCATAAAGTGGACTAAGACAATGTATACATATGCATATGTAAATTATATATACATAGCAATGTATATGTATCTATACATAAGTAACATGCATATATAATAGTAATATGTACATGTAATAGTAACATATATATGTACACATATGTGTATGTAATAATGTAGCAACCATCATTGAGGGCCAATCTATTTAACCTCTACTTTCTGTACAACTTTCTGCACACTTGAGGTCTCTTAAGATCAGTAACCCTCTAAATATAAAACGACACATGTGAAGCCCCACCTATGGTTGTTCAGAGCTCCAGGAAACAGGTGGCATGTGAATAAAATTGAGATATTTAAGGCACCAACTGTCCTCCATAAAATAAGCATTTTTGGTTTTCTGACTTGAAGATGTGGATATTTTCAACCTTTTAATTCTAGGGTGCCTTACTCTTGTCTCTGTGATGCAGCACACACCCTGTGAATAAGGCCTGTTTCATCCAAGAAAAACAGCCTCTGACTGTCCACTTCTTTGTATCTCACCTGGGGCAAACCATCTGGCTTATCTTTTACTGACATCAACACATCAAAATGTGCACAAATGGTCACTTTACTGAAACTCCTAAAATGTTCATTAAAAACTAATTCAATCTTAATTTAATAGCACCACCTCTAGCAGTCTCTTTTAAAACCAGTTTCTGGTAAATGAGATGCTTGCTTGCTTGAGTGAAATGATTGTGTAATCAAATTCTTTCCATATCCTACTAATGTAGCTTGATGATTTTAATTAATGATCATTTTTAACTCTTTCATGCAGACAGGTTTCCCCCCTCCCCGCACAAAGCATTTGTGATCCCAGGATTTCAAATAGAAATTTTTCTTCCTGGACAGCTTTGACAAATCACACATTTTTTTTTTTTTCTTCCAAGATGAGCTTGTGTTGGCTGTGCTCTCATAGTATCACTGATACAGTGTTCCTTTTTTAAGGAGGAAGATTAATCAAAGGTGGGGAAAAGTGTGGGTGTGTAAAGGCAAAAACATTCTCTTTCTATACAATTATTGAGTAATTTGGGAGGCATTGTAAAAATCATCTAGGCCTCCTCTGTAAAATGAGGGGGCTGAATTGAATTCCTTTGTGTCCCTTCCAGCTTTAGCATTCTGTGAATCTAACTCCATATTGAACTCCTGCAGAACTGTTGCCAGGTCTTATCCATCTCTTTATTTCCAAAGCCGTACACAAGGCCTGGCACACAGTAGGGCCTCATTACTTGTTTATTAATAAATTAGTGAATCATCTTGACTTTTTATATGCTTTATTCCAATTCTTTCTGATTATGGCAAGAATCATATGTTGCCATACATGGCTCACGATGATGTTCTTCAGGGTCACGTAATTGCACTAATAAAATTTTCCCATTTTATGTTTTATTCTGTGGCTACAGTGCAGATACACACATACTATTTATCAGTGCTGATGATTTTGTTGAGGTGAATCAGTTCAATCATTCATTTGATAAATATTTTCAGAATGCTTATTAGGCACTTGCATTACAACGCTGAACTAGGCACAGTTTCCTGTATCAGAGAACTTATAGTATAATGAAGAAGACAGACAAGTAAACATAAAAAAGCATTAGTGCTATGAAGGGTAAGCACAGAAGTGTAGCTGGTCTGATCTGAGGAATTCAGGGAAGGTTTCCCACAGGAAGTAATAAACTCGAACCTTAAGGTTAAGTAAGCGTTAGCCAGGTGAAAGTAAGGAGGAGGCTGGATAGCATAGAAGGCAGTGGGAACTGCAGGTCCCAGAGTTGGTGTTTATTCAGAAGGCTATAAAGGACCCTGGGAAGAGGGCAAGCAGGGGATGCAATTTGCATTTAGAAAATTGGAAAGGGACAAGACCAGAGGCCAGGAGAAGTGTAGGAAGGCACTTAGAGTGGCAGTGAAGATGAAGACAGGGGCAGCAGACATGAAGAGGATCAGATGGGTTCTAAATATATTGAGGAAGAAACTGAATGAGTGTATATGTGTGCATGGGTGAGGTGGTGATGAAGAAAAGAAGTCAAGTCTGATGTTTGCTTTGAGAAATTAAGCTAATGGTTGTGTCATTTGCTAAGATAAGAAACACCTTCTAAAGCAGCAGTACTTTCGGAAGGGAGGGAAGCAATTATGAATACCATAGAGTCACTACATGATATCCAAGATGAGACATCCAATAGTGCCCCTCAAAGTTCAGATGTTGAAGCCTAATCCCCAATGTATTAGGAGGTGCAGCTTCTGGAAGAGAATTAGGTCATGAAGAGAGAGCCCTAATGAGTGGGATTTGTGCCCTTATAAGAAGAGATGTGAGGGAAACGATCTCTCTCTCCACCATGTGAGAATACAGCAAGAAGGTCTGCAAACCAGGAATTGGACCCTCACCAGAACCAAATAGGCTGGCACATTGATCTTGGACTTCCCAGCATCCAGAACTGTGAGAAATAAATTCCTATTGTTTAAGCCACCTACTCTACGGTATTTTTGTTATAGCAACCAAACTGACTAAGACAAACGGTTATTATACAAAACTAGATTTCAGGGAAAAATTTTGTATTGGAATTATATAATAAAAAGTCACCAACATATAGATAGAAACTGAAACTATTAGAATGAATGTTCTGGGGAAGAGAAGGTGGCTGAGAAATCCTAAGAAAAGTCAGTCTTTAAGGACCATTCAAGGACTTTGCTTTGTGATTAATGTCACCTACTCAGTCTCCATTCTTAAGGAACAGATTCATTCTAAGTCATAAGGGATCTGCTATGGTTTGAATGTGTACCCCAATGTTCACATGCTGGAAACTTGATCCCCACTGTGGAGGTGTTGGGACATGGGAGGTCACGAGGTCTCTATGCTCACGAATGGTTTAATGCCCTTCTTATGGAAGTTGTTTTGTTATTGAGGAGTGGGTTGTTTATGAAAGGACCAATTCAGCACACCCCCCCTTACCCTCTCTTTGCCCTACTACCACAGAATGACCCAGCAAGGAGGACCTCACCAGATGCTAGTCCCTTGATCTGGGACTTTCCAGCCTCCAGAACTATGAGCCAGTAAATTTCTGTTCATTATAGATGGCCCAGTCTGTGGTATTCTGTTAAAGGAGCAAAAAATGGACTAGGACAGGATCTAGCAAGACACTTTCTATTGTGTTCCCACCTGGGAGCTCTGTGGAGGGACAAAGCCAGACTTAAGACACTTAAGCATGTCTCACATAAATTATCAATTACTCAGTTTAAGCAATTTGCAATGCTTGGTTATGTGGGTGTAGAGAAGAGGAAGAGAGCTGATTATTAGATGTGTGGGCACCTAAGAAATGTTCCTGAGCTTCATCAAGAATATTTTTATAATTACGTGAGCACTACACATAGGAGATACAATATCATAAAAATTCATCTGGGATAGAGATCACTTGTGTTTGTCATTAGTCCTTCTTAAGGAGACTCAGCACAATTCTTTGCTTTCCTTACCTCTCCAAATCACACACACACACACACACACACACACACACACACACACACACACACACACACACACACTTTAATCAAGGGGGAGGAGCAGGTGGAGAAGATGGTGGGTGTGATGGTATCAGCAAGAGTGACAGCTGCAAAAAAACAAAAAGAGCACTTATATTCCTGATATCAAACTGAAATCAAGAGCTTTGGCATAATACTTGAGTCATATTCTTATAAATAAATGCTGGTTTCTAAAGTATTTCTGTAAATAGTGTCAGGCAGAAATCCATAACTAAGCAAATAATAGTTCCTTTTATAATTTCATAAAACCCTGGGGACAATATAGTTATTTTTTATTTTGTTTTGTTTTGTTTCACATAATTGGAAATATCCCAGAGCTATTCAAGATCCCGTGCATTGAAACTTTCCAAGCTTGCCATCAACCTTAAAACAAATATTTTGATTTACTATGGAGATTAACTTGGATAAGAGATTCTGGGGGGTGTAGAATCATCCAAAAATTGTTATCTTAAGAGATTTAGTTATTATGTTGTCATGCATCTGCTGCAAACCGTATGTTTCTAAAAGCTGACTATCTGCTAGCAGTTCTTAACATATAATGAATCCCTAAGATTTGTATCTGCTAGCAGTTCTTAACATATAATGAATCCCTAAGATTTGACATCTTGGTAAAAATAGACATGTGGATTAGTGGCAGATAATAGGATCCCCAAAATAGAATTACTCACCTGGCTTAAAAACTTCTCAAAGTTTTGAATTCTTTGAACTTTAGCAGGAATTTGGATATAATACATCAGCCCAAGATGATTTTGTAAATAACTTTTAATGTGAATAAAAATCTATCACTTTAAATTACTGTTGTAGTGGGCATTCTAACTAAACTGAGGCTCTAATTTTGGGGGGTTTTGTTATTGTTGTTTTGGTTTTTTATTGAGTGTTGAGTGTTTGCTATGTTTCAAGCACTTCACATTTATCAACCCATCCAATCCTTACAACAACCCTACAAAGTGGGCACGATCTATCATTATTCCCATTTTCCAGATGAGGAAACTGAGGCACAGAGAGGCAAACTAACTTGCCAAAGGTTACACAAGTAGCAAATAGTAATTAGAATCCATGTCCAAAGCTACATGTTTAGCTGCTGACAACTTAGAGGCAAAATTTCCTCAGCATTGTCCACAGACCCTAAACATCAGAATCAGTTGGAGAGCTTATGAAAAAGTCTCAATATCTGGGAAAAACTACTCCTCCACATGCTCTGTCTCACAGAGTGGGTCCATCTTCCCTTCATTTTCTGAGGCCTGTGGATCTCATATGCCAAGAGGTTTCTAATTTAGGAGTCATCCGAAACACCTTTTTTTTTTTTTTTTTTTTTTTTTTTTTTTAAAGATGACCGGTAAGGGGATCTTAACCCTTGACTTGGTGTTGTCAGCACCACGCTCAGTCAGTGAGCGAACCGGCTATCCGTATATGGGATCCGAACCCGGGGCCTTGGTGCTATCAGCACCGCACTCTCCCGAGTGAGCCACGGGCCGGCCCCCGAAACACCTTTAGAGCTTGTTAAAAATTCAGGCACTGGATATTAAAATTTTGAAACCTTGATGGTTAGAATGGCAGAAAGCTTCCAAAGTTTCCTGTTTCTTGACTGCTCCTTTATCTGGGAGAAAGGGGTTTATTAGCTATTTTGTGTACACACGAGATAGCAAAAGTTCAGGTCTGGATGATGGTATGGAGTTGCTCAGCTGCTCTGCACAGTAATGTAGAAGTTTGTCTTCATTGCAAATAGAGTTGCAGCTCTGAAGATCTATTTTTGTGGGACTGCAGGATGAGGTAGAACAAAAGAACTATCAAGAGTTCTAATTTCTATGTAGAAGAGTTATGGTCAGGCATACTCCTGCTGGAGTGGGGTATACTGGACCCTGCAACGTGGTGGCAGAAGCTTGAGGAGGGAGACAGGCCATAGGGACACTGTAGAGAGGTCTGGTTGATAGACTCTGAAAGAATTGTAACAACTATGTAGTTTTATGGTGATTCCATCTTATCTCCATGATTGGCTTATTAGTTATATCTCTTAAAATTTTTTTAGTGGTTGCCTTACACACCTTTCAACATCAATTTATTACCTTCAAACAATATATTACCACTTCATGTATAGTGTGAGAATCCTACAATTCATTCCTTCCAATTCCTCTCTCCTATCATTTTGCTACTGTTTTCTAACATTTTATTTTTACATATATTATTAACCCCGTAATATATGATTGCCTTTTTTCCTTTAGTCAATTATCTTTTAAAGTGATTAAAAATAGGAAAAAAATGCCTTTTATTTTTATCTTCATTATTGCCATTTCTGGTGCTCTATATTTCTTTGTATGAATTCAAAGTTTCCATCTGGAATTATATTCCTTCTGACGAAAGAACTTCCTTTAATATTTTTATAGTACAGGTGAGGTGGCAATTAATTCTTTCAGTTTTCATTTATCTGAAAATATTTAATTTTGCTTTTATTTTTGAAAGATGTTTTCACTGAGTATATAATTCCAGGTTAAGGTTTTTCTTTCAGTATACTAAAGATGTTACTCCATTATCTTTAGGTTCACTTGGTCCCTCATGAAATGACAGCTGCGAGCTTATTGTTCCTCAGTATGTGATGTGTCTTATCTTCTCACTGCTTTTAAGATTTCTGCATCTTTGGTTTTCAGTAGTTTAACTATGTCTTATTTAGATGTGGGTTGGTTTGTTTATTTTTCATTTTTTATTTGTTTTGTTTTATTATTTTTATTTACCTTATCCTACTTGAGATTGTTGGAGCTTTTCGAATCTGTACTTGATATCTTTCATTATTTTTGGAAAGTTCTCAGCCATTATCTTTTTAGATATTTCTTCTTTCTTCTCTTTTCCTCCCCCCCCACTACTCTCTCACTTTCTCTCTCTCTCAATTCCTTCTTCTCTCTCTTCTTCCCCTTCTCCTTCTGGGATTACAATTATGCATACATTAGACTGTTTAATATTGTCCCACAGTTCTTGGATCCTCTTTTTGTTTTCTTTTCCTTTTTCTTTGTGTTCCAATTTGGATCATTCATATCGAGCTGCCTTCAGATTCATTGATTCTGTCTTCAACTCTGTTATGTCTACTGATAAGCCTGGCAAAGGAATTTTATCTGTGATATCACAGTTTTTTATTTCAAACACTTCACTTTGACTCTCTTATACTTTTCTGATTTTGATTTGTACAATTGTTGTGACAGACATTGTTTTTGCCCACCCCAAATCCATTCCTTCTCTTTATTCCTCTTTTATGAAGTTCTGACTTTTTGGTTGGTTTTTGTTTGTTCATTTGTTTATGTAAAGAGCAAAAATCCCATGATATCAGAGAAGGTGACCAATGAGGTATGAGGAGAAATCTGGAGAGCAGTTAGGAAAGAGAAAGAAATGAAAGAGAAACTCTTTCCTCCATAAAAACTCTTTTATCGTTTGCCTTGATTATGGTTGTGCAAGGATGTAATCCTTGGAACTATCTTGCAATTGTGAGACAATGAGCATAAGACAAAATGCCAAATGCTGAGAATGATAAAACAGAAATCTAGAAAGAGCGAGGGTGCTTGAATTATTGTATCATGGCACAACGTTGAAATCACCTATCTCCAGATTCTTATAACATAAAATAATTCAATATTATTTTTGCATAAGCCATTTTAATTAGTACTCTGTTATGTGTAGCTGAAGCATTCTTCATAAATACAACATATTAAAATGCAACATATTAAAATCTTACATAAATTTTAGTAACTGGAAATCTCATGCACAAATCCTGTTGATTTTACCTATAACTGCCTACATTCCCTCTGATTCACTCTATCTCCCAATGCTATCACCCTACCACTATTTCTAAAATAGTCTCCAAACAGGTCCTCCTGTTTCCACTCTTGCCATGCCTCTCCATCTACCTTCAAAACTACAGTCAGAGTAATCTTTTCCAAATATAAATCTGATCATGGAATTCTCTAGCTAAAAACCTTTCAGTGACTTCTTAATGTAGTTAAAGGCAAAACTCCTACAGAACCCTTCTTTACCTGGACCATGTCCACCAACCTGTCAAGCCCCATCTCACACCATGTTCTCACCCATACTGCTTTCTTCCTGACCTCTCCCTCCAATCATTCTAGCTTCTGTAGTCTCTCAAGCTTTAAAATGTTTCCTCCAGCCACTGGAACTTTTCACGTATTATTCTCTCCTGGAATGTTCTTTTCTCCTCTCTTGACATAACTCATCATGACTTATCATTTAGATTTCAGAACAACTGCCATTTCACTAGGGAAAATTTTTCTTCATCTTCTTAAGTTAAATCCTGTCACAGAATGTAGACCCCTGTCTCCGAGCACTTGACACAATTATATTTACGTATGTGGTTATCTGATTAAAGCCTGACTTCTCCAGACATAGGCTCTGTAAAAATAGGAATCATGTCTGTTTCTATTCACTGTTTATTGTTATCATCTAAAACAATGCCTGGCACATAGTAAGTACTTAACACATATTTGTTAAATAAATGAAAAAATAAATAAACGAACCCATAACTTGTTCCTGTCAGAGTCAGATGCCAAGAAGAAATACTTAAAACCTGAAAATAATTATATTATTTTAATTATTTTACTAGGTTATAGATATCATGATTTATTTATTTATTTATTTTTCTTCCAAATTTTATTTTATTTTGTCAATACACAATGTGGTTGATTATTGTGGCCCATTACCAAAACCTCCTTCCCTCCTCTCTCTCCCCCCTCCTCCCAACAATATTCTTTCTGTATGCTTGTCGTATCAACTTCAAGGAATTGTAATTGTTATGTCTTCTTCCCTCCCCTCCCCCGTTTTTTTGTGTATTTATTTATTTACTTTTAGCTCCCACAAATAAGTGAGAACATGTGATATTTCTCTTTCTGTGCCTGAGTCGTTTCACTTAATATAATTCTCTCTAGGTCCATCTATGTTGTTACAAATGGCAGTATTCCATTCTTTTTTATAGCAGAATAGTATTCCATTGTGTAGATATACCACATTTTCTGTATCCACTCATCTGGTGATGGACATTTGGGCTGGTTCCAACTCTTAGCTATTGTAAAGAGTGCTGTGATGAACATTGGGGAACAGGTATACCTTTGACTTGATGATTTCCATTCCTCTGGGTATATTCCCAGCAGTGGGATAGCTGGGTCATATGGCACATCTATCTGCAATTGTTTGAGGAACCTGCATACCATTTTCCACAGAGGCTGCACCATTTTGCAGTCCCACCAACAATGTATGAGAGTTCCTTTTTCTTCGCAACTTTGCCAGCATTTATCATTCACAGTCTTTTGGATATTAGCCATCCTAAGTAGAGTGAGATGGTATCTCAGTGTGGTTTTGATTTGCATTTCCCAAATGCTGAGTGATGTTGAGCATTTCTTCATATGTCTGTTGGCCATTTGTATATCTTCCTTTGAGAAATGCCTATTCAGCTCTTTTGCCCATTTTTTAATTGGATTGCTTGTTTTTTTCTTGTAAAGTTTTTTGAGTTCCTTGTATATTCTGGATTTTAATCCTTTGTCAGATGTATATTTTGCAAATATTTTCTCCCACTCTGTTGGTTGTCTTTTAACTCTGTTAATTGTTTCTTTTGCTGTGCAGAAGCTCTTTAGTTTGATATAATCCCATCTGTTTATTTTTCCTTTGGTTGCCTGTGCTTTTGGGGATGTATTCATGAAGTCTGTGCCCTGTCCTACTTCCTGAAGTGTTAGTCCTATGTTTTAGTTAAGAAGTTTTATTGTTTCAGGGTGTATATATAATTCCTTAATCCATTTTGAATTGGTTTTAGTATATGGTGAGAGGTATGGGTCTAGTTTCATTCTCCTGCATATGGATATCCAGTTATCCCAGCACCATTTGCTGAAGAGGCAGTCTCTTCCCCAGTGTATAGGCTTGGTGCCTTTGTCAAAAATCAGAGGGCTCAGGTGTGTGGGTTAATTTCTGGATTCTCTATTCTATTCCATTGATCAGTGTGTCTGTTTTTATGCCAGTACCATACTGTTTTGGTTATTATAGCTTTGTAGTATAGTTTAAAGTCAGGTAGTGTTACGCCTCCAGCTTTATTTTTATTGCTCAGCATTGCTTTGGCTATGTGTGGTCTTTTGTTATTCCATATAAATGTCTGGATAGTTTTTTCCATTTCTAAGAAAAATGTCATTGGAATTTTGATAGGGATTGCATTGAATTTGTATATCACTTTGGGTAGTATGGACATTTTCTCTATGTTGATTCTTCCAATCCAAGAGCATGCGATATCTTTCCATCTTCTTGTATCCTCTTTAATTTCTCTCAGCAGTGGTTTGTAGTTCTCATTATAGAGATTTTTCACCTCCTTGGTTAAATCAATTCCTAAGTATTTTATTGTTTTGGTGGCTATTGTAAATGGGCAGGCTTTCTTGATTTCTCTTTCTGCATGTTCACTATTGGAGAATAGAAATGCTACTGATTTTTGTGTGTTGATTTTGTATCCTGCTACTGTGCTGAAATCATTTATGACCTCCAAGAGTTTTTTTGTAGAGGTTTTAGGCTGTTTGATATATAGGATCATGTCATCTGCAAACAGGGACAGTTTGACTTCATCTTTTCCAATCTGAATGCCCTTTATTTCCTTCTCTTCTCTGATTGCTCTGGCTAGTACTTCCAACACTATGTTGAATAGGAGTGGTGAGAGTGGGCATCCTTGTCTAGTTTCTGTTCTTAAGAAAAAAGCTTTCAGTTTTTCCCCATTCAGGATGATATTGGCAGTGGGTTTGGCATATATGGCTTTAATTATGTTGAGATACTTTCCCTCTATACCTAACTTATAGAGGGTCTTTGTCATGAATGAATGTTGGATTTCATTTAAGCACTTAAGGTTGTCTGATATCTCTCTTAGATTTTCTTCAATGCTTTGAATTTTTTTTTTTTTTTTTTTGTCTGCCTGTGTTATTTCAAACAGCCCATCTTCAAGGTCTGAAGTTCTCTCTTCTACTTCTGCAAGCCTGCTGGTTAAACTCTCTGTTGTGTTTTTTATTTTGTTGAATGAATTCTTCAGTTCAGCAAGCTCTCCTGCATTCTTTTTCAGGGCATTGATTTCCTTGTACATTTCTTCTTTCAGATCCTGTATACTTTTCCTCATTTCATCATGTTGTCTAGCTGAGTTTTCCTGTATGTCATTCAGTTTTTTTAGAATTATCACTCGAAATTCCTTGTCAGACATTTCAAGGGCTTCTTGTTCTATAGGATCTAGAGCTTGAGAGTTATTACCCTTTGGTGGTGTACTTTCTTGATGTTTCATATTTCTGGTACCTTTCCTTTGATGTTTAGTCATTGTGGCAGAGGGTTTCACAGTCCACTGGTTTGACACTATTGTCTGGCTAGGATGTTGCTGGGTTGCCAATTTGGTACGGCTACCTCAGTGTCTGCTCAGTTGGCCACTAGGGCCTTGCGTGTGTGGTTGCCTTCGGTCTTGGGCCTCTCCAGGGAGCCACCTCTGTGGTCAGCATGCACTCGGCCAGGCTGGGGATGGAGTCAGGTGGCAGTGGTAAGGCCTACCTGCTGGGTCATGGGCTGGCACCACAGGGCATGTGTTCTCTGTGGAGCTTCCGCCTCCCTTGCTGGATGTCTCCCTGCTCCGCATGCACTGGGCCAGGCCTGGGATGGAGTCAGGTGGTGGCAGTGAGGCCTTCCTGCTGGGTCACTCCTTAACTCTATTTTCCATGAACTTTTTGAAGTACCCTCGTATCGCCAATTATCACAGAGATGCTAAACCTAGACAAACCTAAACTAGCAAAGATGATTATATGAAGATGGAGGTTCTGCTCTAAGAGGAGCTTCTGGTAATTTTCCACGTAAAGCATCTTCATCTACAGTGGTTTCCATATTTCTGATAAGATACTGGCTAGTGGTCTGCAATGAACTAACACTTTCTACTGGAACATGAAGCTTCCAGGTCCGCAGGAACGATGCAGTCCTCAGCAAATCAGACTGGTCCCTGAATGACTCATCTGTCTCCCACTTTGCAAGAAACTTTTTGTGGTCACCCCCCTCCCTGTGGATGCAGCCCACGATGTTTCCACAAATGTCTCTTCACTTTCCTTTAATCTCACCTCAGTGGGGACTGTCAGAGTTGTGTGGGACCTGCCCGCACTCTGCTTTACTAACACCAAATGCTACAACTCACCTACCCCCTCCTCATCCATACCTAAAACTGGAATATATTTCCTTTGTAAAACTATATTATCCTATTGCCTGCCCCCCAACACGATTTCTTGCATATTCTTTTGGCTCATCCTTGACATCACCCTCCAGACAGATGGAGAGATGGATACGGGCAGAATATCATGATATATTTAGAGCAGAAACTCATTATAACAAAATTTTTCTACCACTTGTAGCCCTATTCATGTTAAAAATACTGTTTGTAACACTAGCTGAAGATTATTTAGATAATGTAAAAGGATCCTATAAATTTTATAAAAAGCCATCCCCAACTGGATCTAATGATCAATTTAATAATTAAGGCATTTCCTTAAATTTCTAGGAAAGCTTATAATTCATCAAATGTTAAAAAGATATGATAAATTAAAGAGGTTTTTTTTTTAAGTTGTCATCAGATAAAAAAATTCAACCAATAAAATTTGAGTAGCTTAGGGCAGAATTTTACTTTGTAGAAGACCTCTACTGATCTGTACTTACATAGTACATCAAAGCCAAAATTCATGCCATGCATTTTTCTTGCTAGCATTAAATTGTTAGTATTTGATAGACATTAAGATATTTATATGCTTATGCTGTTATGTACTCAATGACATAATTCTTTCCATTATGGCATACAAATTAATATTTATTTAATTAAATCTGACTTTTCTATTCTTTGATGAGGAAAATTTCAGCCTGGTCTAAAATCATGGCATTTTACAAAACTTTCTTAGAAGAGGGCTCCCAGAAGCTCAACTTTCTTTTTATCTTTCTTTTTTTAAAAAAATAGATGACTGGTAAGGGGATCTTAACCCTTGACTTGGTGTTGTCAGCACCATGCTCTCAAAAGTGAGCAAACCAGCCATCCCTATGTAGGGATCTGAACCTGTGGCCTTGGTGCTATCAGCACCACACTCTCCTAAGTGAGCCACAGGCCGGCCCCCAGAAGTTCAACTTTCTAAACTGAGTTTCACAAAGCTTTCATTTCACAAAGAATTGTATTCAGATTACAGCAGTTTGGCGAATTAGGGAGCAGATGGCTACTTGTTGCATTTGTTTTGTGTACATTTCTGGGAAGGAGGGAGTCGGGGTTGTCTGAAAGAGAAAAGTAGAGTTTTGTGCACAAAAAGCTTGAAAATTATGTAGCGGAAACTAGAAGGAGAGAAGTAGATGGCATATCATTTGTCCTTCTGAGTATGAAGACCTGTGAAATAGACATTAGGCTGCTACCCTAGAGAATAGCACAACTCCACAAGGCACCATTTACATACGCTACAATTAAATGCCACCCTCTGGAGCTGTGAAATAAGTTCATCCTGGTTAAGGTCAGAAGTAAGACAGATGGACTTATGATGGACTTTGTGAGACTTTGCACATAAGTATTGCTGTTCTGGGGCCCAGGTAATAAAGTATAATGCATAGTTGAGCCACATGCCCCATTCTCCAACACACACACACACACACACACACACACACATACACACACACACACACACCAGTTATAGAACTCTGTATCAAAGTGGATTACAGAATAAAACCACACTCTCCATAAGCACCACATAGTGAGTAATGTTTGGGTAGAACTGAGTCAGAGTCATCGAAGACTTGAGCTCTTTTTCCATGGGGGAATGTTGCTGCTCGTGTGGCTGCCTAACCAGGGGTAAGATTTCTCAGTCCCGTACACCTGGATAGAGCTATGTCCCTAATAAAATGTGAATAGAAGTGATGACAGTTCCAAGACATAGTGGTTAAGCAAATAGGTCTTCTCCATTTTCTCTCTTTTCTTTATCCTTGGCTGAGCGCAAAAGACTCTGAGCTTATACAGATGAAGAGGCAACAAGACAAAAAGAGTCTAGGTTTTTGAATGATTTTGCAGAAGGTCACCCACCAAGCAAGAACACTGGCATTGAATGAAATTCTGCCATTCACAGCAGCTTGGATGAGCTTAGAGAAAATTATGTTAAGTGACATAAGCCAGGCACAGAAAAAGAGATACTGCATGTCTTCACTCGTAAGTGGGAGCTAGTAAATTAACAGAAAGAAACACACAAAGAAAGCAACAAAGAAAGAAACAGCAATCACAATAATACATTGAACTTTTAGAAAGAAAGAACAGAACTGTGGTTACTAGAGGTGCGAAAGGGGTTAGCGAGAAATGGGTTAATGGACACATAGAATGATTATGTTTTGTAATGATGAAGATACTAATTATCCTGATTTGATCATCACATATTGTACATAGGTATTGGTATTTAACTCTATATCCCACAAATATGTATAATCAATTATGTTTCAATATAAAAAGAAAAATATTATAAAATATATGTTATAGTGCTATCATTACCCTAATACAACACCTAGATTCTCTCACAAAAAGCTATAAAATCCCAATGTACCTGAAATACTACATAGTTAAATACAAAAATTACATACATTTTTTCATTCATGAGTTTTTTATTACAAATACTTCTTTAAAATGTTCAGTCAATTTTAAGTGGTGTGCAAACTTTAAGTGGCATAAAATTCCCTGGCATGCTTTTTAAAATTTAAGTTCCTAAGCAGCAGCCCCAGAAATTCTGATTCAGCAGATGCGAGATAGGGCCAAGGAGTCTGCATTTTATCAGCACTTTTGGGGATCCTTCTACAGAAGCACTAAAAGAAGAGCTTAGTGGTTAAAAGCCCAAATGTCCAACATCAGAAGAGTGGATATGGAAAATGTGGTATATCTATACAATGGAATACTACTCTGCTATCAAAAAGAATGAAATACTGCCATTTGCAATGACATGGATGGAGCTAGAGAGAATTATATTGAGTGAAATGAGTCAGGCACAGAAAGAGAAATATCACATGTTCTCACTTATTTGTGGGAGCTAAAATAAATAAATAAATACACAAATAAACTGGGGGGGGGAGGGAAGAAGACACAACAATTACAATTCCTTGAAATTGATACGACAAGCGAACAGATATGAGGTTGTTGGGAGGGAGGGGGGAAAGGGAGGTTTCGGTAATGGGCCACAAGGGCCGAGCCCGTGGCGCACTTGGTAGAGTGCGGCGCTGGGAGTGCTGCGACGCTCCCGCCGCGGGTTCGGATCCTATATAGGACTGGCCGAGTGCCGGTCACGAAAAGGACAAAAAAAATAAAAATAAAAAAAAAAAAAAGGTAATGGGCCACAATAATCAATCACATTGTATATTGACAAAATAAAATTAAAATTAAAATTAAAATTTTTTTTTTTTTTAAATGTGGGTACTTGAAACAAGCTAGGTTTGAATACTGGCTCTGCCACTCACTTGAGCCAAGAGATTTTACTGATCTTGACACTCAGTATTCTCATCCATAAAACAGACATAAGAAAAGTCATCTCTTTGGTTTACTTGGCCCAAAATAAGGATTGATGAAATATTAGTTCTCATTATTGTAGATAATTACATTAAAATTAAATAATATTAAATTTTTACTGTGAAAAATTTCAAACATATATGAAAACAAAGATAATACTATAAGGAATGCCTACATATTAATTACCTAGATTAATACATATTAATATTTTGCTCTGCATCACCAATTTTTACCTGAAATATTTTAAAGCTGAATCCAGATATCATGCCTTTCCATTTCTAAATACTTCCATGCATATCTCTATAAAATGAGGACATTTTCTAAAATAACTACATTACCATTTTCACACCTTATTAACAATATTAACAATAAATCATCTAAGACCAGTCTTTTCAAATTCTACCAATTGTCTTTGAAATTTTTTTTTTTTTTTGTATTTTGCTTGTTTGAATCAAGATCTAAACTAGTTTTGCATTTGGTTTTTAAGCATCTTGAGCTCCTCTATTCTAGAATACTTACAGCTCCACTGGTATCACCCCTTTTTTGTTGTTGTTATTTAATGTCATTGACTTGTTGAAGAAACCAGGTCAGTTTTCCTGTAAAAGAGCTATATTTGTATGTTACATGCTATTGGTTGAAGAAAAGCAGATCTGGATTTGTCTTACTGAATGTTTTCTCGTGGTGTAATTTCATTTGTTCCACGCCCCCTCCCCCACCTCGTCCTAGAGTTTCTATAATCTGGCATTTAAATATAAAGGCTTGATTAGATATACAGGTTCAATACTTTTGGTAAGTCCTCTTTGTGAGTCATCATGTGTAGTTCACATTGCTTCATACCAGGAAGTACATGTCTGTCTGCTCCACCTTTAGTGATGCTAAGATTAATCAGTGGGTTCAAGTGGAGACAGCCTGATTACTATATTGTAAAACATTTTTTTTTCTCCTTTGATCAGCAAGTCATTAGTACATGATACTTTTTGACCCTGTGTATATCCATTTCTTTATTTTTTAAATTTTTTGGCAGCTGGCCAGTACAGGGATCTGAACCCTTGACCTTGGTGTTGTAACACCATGCTCTAACCAATTCAGTGAATATCTATTTCTCATCAGCCTTTCACCTAATGGTTTTAGCAGCCACTGATGATCTTTAGCTGAGTCCATTTTTTTATAGGTGTTGTAAAATGGTGATTTTCAAATTCTGTCATTCCTTCAACTATGAAATAGCTCTTGCTTATCAAGTGGTACAACTGATTAGTCTGGTACACAGTTCATGGAGGAAGGGCAAGATGAATGCTTACTTTTTTCCCTTTGATTACCTCTTTTGGGATAAATCTTTATCACACCAGCTACCCCAAATGAGTTTATATATTTGTTTGTGAGAGTGTGGGCTTTGTTTTTGTTTCTTCTTTTTTGTTTTGGGGGAGTATCATCCCAAACCCACAGAGAACAGGATAAACACACACACACATATACATACATGAGGAGACTTCAAAAACTTTGTGGAAAAATGAAATGAAAAGATAAAAATTTTAAAAAAATAAACTTTATTTTTCAACATAAGCTCCATTAAGTTCAAGATACTTTTGTAAGCAATGATATCAGCCATTTAGTTTACCCCTAAAGAACTGAGGGACCTGGGAATTTAACCATGTCAATGCAGTCTTTTTTATATTATTAACTTCAGAAAAAAGGGTCCCCTTTAAAAACATTTTGAGATTAGGAAATAAAAAGAAGACAGAGGAGCCAAATCAGAACTATAAGGGGGATGCCTAATAATTTCCCATAAAACTATAACCAAATTGTCCTTGTTTGATGAGAAAAATGAGCAGGAGCATTGTTGTGGTGGAGAAGAACTCTCTGCGGAAGATTCCCCAGATGTTTTTCTGCTACAGCTTTGGCTAACTTTCTCCAGACACTCTCATAATAAGCAGATGTTATCATTCTTTGGCCCTCCAGAAAGTCAACAAACAAAATGCCTTGAACATCTCAAAACATTGTGGCCATGACTTTTGCTCTTGACTGGTCTACTTTTGCTTTGACTGGACCACTTCTACTTCTTGGTAGCCAGAGCTTTGATTGTGCTTTGTCTTCAGGATTGTACTGGTAAACCATGTTTCATCCCTTGTTACAATTCTTTGAAGCAATGCTTCAGGATCTTGATGCCACTGGCTTAAAATTTTCATTGTTGGGCTGGCCTGTGGCTCACTCGGGAGAGTATGGTGCTGATAACACCAAGGTCATTCATGGGTTCGGATCCCATATAGGGATGACCGGTTAGCTCACTTGGGAGAGCGTGGTTCTGACAACACCAAGTCAAGGGTTAAGATCCCCTTACCCATCATCTTAAAAAAAAAGAAAAAGAAAAAGAAAAAGAAATCTCTGTCTGCAGCTGATCTGGGGCAACTATTTGGCACCCATCAAACAGAAAGTTGCTCAAGTATAATTTTTCAGTCATAATTGTGTAAGCTGAACCAGTTGAGATGTCTCTGGTGTTGGCTATTTGTTTCTGCTGTTAATTATCAGTCCTTTTCAATCAGGGCATGAACAAGATTGATTTTTTTCCTTGCAAATTGATGTGGATGGTCTGCTGCTGCGAGCTTCATTTACATCAGCATCTAGTCCCTTCGTAAAATGAGTTGTCCATTTGTAAACTACTAACTTCTGTGGGGCATTGTCACCATAAACATTTTGTAAAGCATCCATGATTTCACCATTCTTCCACCCCAGCTTCACCATTAATTTGGTGTTTGTTCTTGCTACAATTTTAGTAGAATTCATGTTGCTCTGGTTAGGGCTCTTTTCAAACTGATGTCTTATCCTTCTTACTGCCTCAAACTAGATTCTGTTCAGACATAACAAGTTAGCAAAAGTTTATTGTGGTGCAAAAAAACTTGAAATCCATGCATAGTTTTTTCATAGCATGCATTTTCCATGAACTTTTTGAAGATCCCTAGTGTGTGTGTGTGTGTGTGTGTGTGTGTGTGTGTGTGTGTGTGTGTGTGTGTGTGTGTCTATTGATTCAATGTTTTGATCAATTGCAGTCATTTTTTAAATGCTCAATTTGTCTCAATTTGACTAGGAGAAGTTTCTTCAAACTACCTACTGTGTCCTTTTAAAATGACCCCTTGAGTCTTTGACAAATTTCCCCACTTTCTGGCTCAATAAAGTGTCTCAGGCTCCCTTTGTATATTTTTAACTCCAGACTCAAAATCTGAAAGTCCCTTCCAGTAAAGAGTGGTAATTAGGGATAAAAATCTGGGCTCTATGTGTAACTCACTGATTCGTTTGTCATTGCTTTTGTTCTTTGCAGTGATTTTGAGCAAGGAAATATGCATTTCTAAAATAATACATTTTTTGATTTACAAATGAAATTGATCATTACAGGGTTTTTTTCTTATTTTTTGGTTATGCTTTAACATCATTAAATGTTCTATTTGTCTAATCCTACAACATAAACAAAATCCCTTCGAACAATAACATTAATGTTACTACTAACAAAATGGTTACTAATAAACTTATGTGTATCTGAGCCATTCTTTCTGTCTTTGGAATATATCTCATTAGGGGCAGATAGTTGCAATAGGAGGATACTTCAAAAAGTTCATGGAAAGATTTGCATTATCTTTTAATTCTATTTTTCCATGAACTTTTTGAAGTACCCCTTGTGTTACATTTTACAAGTCATTTGAACTATTTTTTTTTTCTCAGTGTGGTACTATTAACAACCTTTTATGTACTTAGGTTTATTTGTTTACACTTTTTAAAAACCAGTTTCATTGAAAACTAATTCATTTACCACATAATCCTCCCATTGAAAGTGTACAATTCCATGTTTTTTAGTATGTTCACAGAGTTGTGCAACCATCACCGCAACAAATTTCACAACACTCCTTTGTTTTTAAATTTTAGGAATTGCTTTTTTCTTTTTCTTTTTCAATTTGTAAACTTTTACATGATTCCAAATTCACAACTACGTGACATCCAAATGTTCATCAACTGATGAATGGATAAACTATAACATGGTGTATCTGTACGGTAGAATACTGTTTGGCAAGTTTAAAACAATTTAAATCATAGGAAGTATGTTCTCCACAATTGTCTCAAGTGTTTGATCTTCCTGTTATTCTGTTATTGATTGTATGATTCCATTTATGGAATGTCCAGAAAAGCCAAATGTTTAAGGACAGAAAAGAGATTAGCGGTTGCCTGGGGATGGAAGTGGGTATGGGGAGTTACTGTAAATGAGGGCAAAGATTCTTTTTGGGCTGATGGAAATGTTCTAAAATTAGATTGTAGTCATGGTTGTATAACTTTGGAAGACTACTAAAAATCACCGAATTGTACACTTTAAGTGAATAAATTTTATACGTCAATTAAGTGGTTAAAAAAAAAAAACAAAAAACCTGTAATCAGAGAAGTCTCTCTTCTATTCCTGTCCAGATAGAGGATGGGAAATAATTTTTACCCTACCAGTTTTCCTTTGGCAAATATAAGCAAATACATATATATTAAGTAATGTTTTAAGTGATTTTAAATTTTTACCTTAAATTCTGGTGATGAAGGAATAACAGGTCTAATTGATAGGTAAGAAGAGACTCCCTTTAATTCTTATAGGGATTCTGAAAGGAGGATAATTCTGGGGCTCCACAAAAGTTTTTTTTTTTTTTTTTAATTTTATTATGTCGATATACATTGTAGCTGATTATTGCTCCCCATCACCAAAACCTCCCTCCCTTCTCCCTCCCCCTCCCCCCCAACAATGTCCTTTCTGTTTGCTTGTTGTATCAACTTCAAATAATTGTGGTTGTTATATCTTCTCCCCCCCCCCCGGTTTGTGTGTGTGTGTGTGTATGTGTGTGTGTGAATTTATATATTAATTTTTAGCTCCCTCCAATAAGTGAGAACATGTGGTATTTCTCTTTCTGTGCCTGACTTGTTTCACTTAATATAATTCTCTCAAGGTCCATCCATGTTGTTGCAAATGGCAGTATTTCATTCGTTTTTATAGCTGAGTAGTAGTCCATTGTGTAGATGTACCACATTTTCCGTATCCACTCATCTGATGATGGGCATTTGGGCTGGTTCTAACTCTTGGCTATTGTAAAGAGTGCTGCGATGAACATTGGGGAACAAGTATACCTTCGACTTGATGATTTCCATTCCTCTGGGTATATTCCCAACAGTGGGATGGCTGGGTCGTATGGTAGATCTATTTGCAATTGTTTAAGGAACCTCCATACCATTTTCCATAGAGGCTGCACCATTTTGCAGTCCCACCAACAATGTATGAGAGTTCCTTTTTCTCCGCAGCCTCGCCAGCATTTATCGTTCAGAGTCTTTTGGATTTTAGCCATCCTAACTGGGGTTAGATGGTATCTCAATGTGGTTTTGATTTGCATTTCCCGGATGCTGAGTGATGTTGAGCATTTTTTCATATGTCTGTTGGCCATTTGGATATCTTCCTTAGAGAAATGCCTACTTAGCTCTTTTGCCCATTTTTTAATTGGGTTGCTTGTTTTCTTCTTGTAAAGTTGTTTGAGTTCCTTATATATTCTGGATATTAATCCTTTGTCAGATGTATATTTTGCAGATATTTTCTCCCACTCTGTTGGTTGTCTTTTAACTCTTTTAATTGTTTCTTTTGCTGTGCAGAAGCTTTTTAGTTTGATATAATCCCATTTGTTTATTTTTCCTTTGGTTGCCCGTGCTTTTGGGGTCGTATTCATGAAGTCTGTGCCCAGTCCTATTTCCTGAAGTGTTTCTCCTATGTTTTCTTTAAGAAGTTTTATTGTCTCAGGGTGTATATTTAAATCCTTAATCCATTTTGAGTTGATTTTAGTATACGGTGAGAGGTATGGATCTAGTTTCATTCTCCTGCATATCGATATCCAGTTATCCCAGCACCACTTGCTGAAGAGGCAGTCCCTTCCCCAGTGAATAGGCTTGGTGCCTTTGTCAAAGATCAGATGGCAGTAAGTGTGTGGGTTGATTTCTGGATTCTCTGTTCTATTCCATTGGTCAGTGTGTCTGTTTTTATGCCAGTACCATACTGTTTTGGTTATTATAGCTTTGTAGTATAGCTTAAAGTCAGGTAGTGTTATGCCTCCAGCTTTATTTTTTTTGCTGAGCATTGCTTTGGCTATTCGTGGTCTTTTATTGTTCCATATAAATGTCTGAATAGTTTTTTCCATTTCTGAGAAAAATGTCTTTGGAATTTTGATGGGTATTGCATTGAATTTGTATATCACTTTGGGTAGTATGGACATTTTCACTATGTTGATTCTTCCAATCCAAGAGCATGGAATATCTTTCCATCTTCTTGTATCCTCTCTAATTTCTCTCAGCAGTGGTTTGTAGTTCTCATTATAGAGATTTTTCACCTCCTTGGTTAACTCTATTCCTAAGTATTTTATTTTTTTGGTGGCTATTGTAAATGGGCAGGCTTTCTTGATTTCTCCTTCTGCATGTTCACTATTGGAGAAAAGAAATGCTACTGATTTTTGTGTGTTGATTTTGTATCCTGCTACTGTGCTGAAATCATTTATCAATTCCAACAGTTTTTTTGTAGAGGTTTTAGGCTGTTCGATATATAGGATCATGTCATCTGCAAACAGGGACAGTTTGACTTCATCTTTTCCAATCTGGATGCCCTTTATTTCCTTCTCTTCTCTGATTGCTCTGGCTAGTACTTCCAACACTATGTTGAATAGGAGTGGTGAGAGTGGGCATCCTTGTCTAGTGCCTGTTCTTAAAGGAAAAGCTTTCAGCTTTTCCCCATTCAGGATGATATTGGCAGTGGGTTTGGCGTATATGGCTTTAATTATGTTGAGATACTTTCCCTCTATACCTAACTTATAGAGGGTCTTTGTCATGAATGAGTGCTGAACTTTATCAAATGCTTTTTCAGCATCTATAGAGATGATCATATGGTCCTTGTGTTTGAGTTTATTAATATGGTGTATCACATTTATTGATTTGCGTATGTTGAACCAACCTTGCATCCCTGGGATGAATCCCACTTGATCGTGATGAATAATTTTTCGTATGTGTTGCTGTATTCTGTTTGCTAGTATTTTAGTGAGGATTTTTGCATCTATATTCATCAAGGATATCGGCCTGTAGTTTTCTTTTTTGGTTATATCTTTACCTGGTTTTGGTATCAGGATGATGTTTGCTTCATAGAATGAGTTTGGGAGATTTGTGTCCGTTTCAATCTTTTGGAATAGTTTGTAAAGAATCGGTGTCAATTCCTCTTTGAATGTTTGGTAAAATTCTGCTGTGAATCCATCTGGTCCTGGGCTTTTCTTTGTTGGGAGCCTTCTGATAACAGCTTCAATCTCCTTTATTGTTATTGGTCTGTTCAGATTTTCTACGTCTTCACGGTTCAGTTTTGGGAGCTTGTATGTGTCCAGAAATTTATCCATTTCCTCCAGATTTTCAAATTTGTTGGCGTATAGTTGTTTATAGTAGTCTCGAATGATTCCTTGTATTTCAGATGAATCAGTTGTAATATCGCCTTTTTCATTTCTAATTTTTGTTATTTGAGTCTTCTCTCTTCTTTTTTTTGTTAGCCATGCTAATGGTTTGTCAATTTTATTTATCTTTTTAAAAAACCAACTTTTTGATTCGTTGATCTTTTGAATTGTTTTTTGGTTTTCAATTTCATTCAGTTCTGCTCTGATCTTAATGATTTCTTTCCGTCTGCTAACTTTAGGATTGGATTGTTCTTGTTTTTCTAGTTCTTTAAGGTGAAGTGTTAGGTTGTTCACTTGCCATCTTTCCATTCTTCTGAAGTGAGCATTTAATGCAATAAATTTTCCCCTCAATACTGCTTTTGCAGTATCCCACAGGTTTTGGTATGATGTATCATTATTTTCATTAGTTTCAATAAACTTTTTGATTTCCTGCTTGATTTCTTCTTGGACCCATATGTCATTAAGTAGAATGCTGTTTAATTTCCATGTGTTTGTATAGTTTCCAGAGTTTTGTTTGTTATTAATTTCTAGTTTTAATCCATTGTGGTCTGAGAAGATACATGGGATAATTCCAATTTTTTTGAATTTATTGAGACTTGATTTGTGACCTAATATGTGATCTATCCTGGAGAATGATCCATGTGCTGATGAGAAGAATGAATATTCTGAGGTTGTTGGGTGGAATGTTCTGTAGATATCTGCCAATTCCAATTGGTCTAGAGTCTTGTTTAGATCTTGTGTTTCTCTACTGATTCTTTGCCTAGATGATCTGTCTAATATTGACAGTGGAGTGTTCAGGTCCCCTGCTATTATGGTATTAGTGTCTATTTCCTTCTTTAGGTCTATTAGAGTTTGTTTTATAAATCTGGCTGCTCCAACATTGGGTGTGTACATATTTATGATTGTTATGTCTTCTTGATGGATCAGTCCTTTTATCATTAAGTAGTGTCCCTCATTGTCTCTTTTTATGGTTTTTAGTTTAAAGTCTATTTTGTCAGATATAAGAATAGCCACTCCAGCTCGTTTTTCTTTTCTGTTTGCATGGTAAATCTTTTTCCATCCTTTCACTCTTAGTCTGTGTGAATCTTTATGGGTGAGGTGGGTCTCTTGTAGGCAGCATATAGTTGGGTCCTGCTTTTTGATCCAGTCAGCCAGTCTGTGTCTTTTAATTGGGGAATTTAAGCCTTTAACATTAAGAGTTGTTATTGAAAGGTGTTGATTTATTCCTAGCATTTTATTGGTTGTTTGGTTGTCTTAGGTGTCTTTTGTTCCTTACTTTCTGATTTACTGATTGGTTTCTTTGTTTGTTGGTTCCTTAGGTTGTAGGTAGTGTTTTTGTTAGCTTGTTTTCTCTTCATGAATGCCATTTTTATTGTACTAGCGGGTTTAGATTTTTCTTAGGTTTTTATGGCAGTGGTAGTTATTTTTCAGGAACCAAACCCAGTACTCCCTTGAGGATTTCTTGTAAGGGTGGTCTTGTGGTAGTGAACTCCCGCAGTTTTTGTTTGTCTGAGAAATATACTATTTGCCCCTCATTTCTTAAGGATAGCCTTGCAGGGTAGAGTATTCTTGGCTGGCAATCTTTGTCTTTTAGTATTTTGAAAATATCATCCCATTCCTTTCTAGCTTTTAGGGTTTGTGATGAAAAGTCTGATGTTAACCTGATTGGGGCTCCCTTATAGGTGATTTGACGCTTCTCTCTTGCAGCTTTTAAGATTCTCTCTTTGTCTCTGAGTTTTGCCAATTTGACTATGACATGTCTTGGGGAAGGCCTTTTTGGGTTGAATACGTTTGGAGATCGTTGAGCTTCCTGGATCTGAAGATCTGTAATTTTTCCTATACCTGGGAAGTTTTCTGCCACTATTTTGTTGAATATGTTTTCAATGGAATCTCCATTTTCCTCCCCTTCTGGAATACCCATGACTCGGATATTTGAACGCTTGAGGTTGTCTGATATCTCTCTCAGATTTTCTTCCATGTCCTTGATTCTTTTTTCTTTCTTTTTGTCTGCTTGTGTTATTTCAAACAGCCCATCTTCAAGTTCAGAGGTTCTCTCTTCAACTTCGACAAGCCTGCTGGTTAAACTCTCCGTTGTGTTTTTTATTTCGCTGAATAACTTCTTCAGTTCAGCAAGTTCTGCTACATTTTTTTTCAGGACTTGATTTCCTTGTATATTTCCTCTTTCAGATCCTGTATACTTTTCCTCATTTCATCATGATGTCTAGCTGAGTTTTCTTGTATCTCATTCAGTTTCCTTAGAATTATCACTCGAAATTCCTTGTCAGTTATTTCAAGGGCTTCTTGTTCTATAGGATCTAGAGTATGAGATTTATTAACTTTTGGTGGTGTACTTTCTTGATTTTTTGTATTTCTGGTGTCTTTTTTTTGGTGTTTATTCATTGTGGCATTGGGTTTCAGAGTCCACCGGTTTGAGACTAATGACTAACTAGGATGTTGCTGTGGTTGCCAATTTGGTATGGCTCCCGCCGTGACTGCTCAGTTGGCCTCTAGTGTCTTGTGTGTGTGGTTGCCTCGGGTCTTGGGCTTCTCCGGGGATCCACCTTTCTGGTCAGCTTGTACTCTGCTGGGCTGGTGGATCACGTACCACAGGGTGTGTGATCTCTGTTGAGCTTTCACTTTCTGTACAGGACTTCTCCCCGTTCCGTGTGCTCTGGCCCAGGCTGTTAGATCGTGCAGTGGCGACCCCACCGGGTGTGTGGTTTCTGTCGAGTCTCCGCCTCCCTGGCCGCACGTCTCCCCCCTCTGTGCACACTGTGCTGGGCTGGGGTGTGTCTTCTGCACCCCTCGTCTATCAGCTGGGCCTTCAAGACCCTGCTCATCACCGCCTCACCCGGGAAGTCTACCAGGTTTCTGCTAGGCACAGACGACTGGTCTCTCTGGGTGCCTTTGTAGCACTGTGTAGATCTTTCTCGGGTCTTGTTCACCTTTGTATCCCCCCGGTATAAACCGAGTCTAGTGCCCGCCTGCAGCCTGCTCTCCGGCAGGTTCAAGCCGACCTGGGAACTCTCCTGCCACACTATTCCCAACCAGAAATTCGTTAGGCTTTTTTCCAAACTGGTGGTCGCAGAGATGGTATCTGCCTCCCAGTAACAGGAAGTTTACCGGGCCGGAGTCCAGGGTGTGGTGGAGTGACAGTCGGCCCGCCCGTACTTCCTAGCCCTCCCAACACTGGTCGGGACGCCCCACACCCCCAGCCCCGCCAGAGAACCGCGGAGGGAGTGGGAGAGGAGGCCGGCCCGCAGGGTCCGGAAAGCCCCGCGCCAGGCCAAGCAAATGGGCTCAGTGATGGCCGAGCAGGGCGGAGCTGCCCGCACCTGGGAAAATGGAGGCAGCACCGGGGCAATGAGTGGCCTGGTGGTGCAGGCGGGAGCCGCGTGGGCATCCACCCCCCGAACAGAGCTGTGCCAGGGATCACTCACAGTGCTGTGCCAGGTCGGGCGCTCGCTCTGTCTCTGGTTTGTTGCCTTCCGTGTTCTCGGCGCTGCCGCCTCGGGCTGTTCAGTCGCGGCGCCGCTCGGGCGCTCCCAGGAATCTTCTTTAATGCCGGCCTGAAACCTCGAATCCTGAATAGGGCAGCTGGCCGCCTTCAGTGCGGCCCCAGCCTCCGGGATCCTGGCTGCATCCACAGCAGCCCTGGCGCCGTGTTCCCTGTTTCAAGACTCGCTTTTGCAGCTAAGAATCAGTTCTTTTCCTGCTCCACACTTCAAAGCTGTTGCCTGTAAATGAGGCAGCCTCTCCTGCCGGGGGCAAAGTGGCGTTGAGCCCCCACGACCGGCCAGCAGCAGCAGTCCTCCCTTAAGAGATGGCCAGAGGAAGGTCCGCAAGTTTCCCGACTGCTTGAGGCCCAGTGGCCACCTTTTCCACCTCAGCTACTCCGCGCCAGCCGCCGCAGCTGCCGCCATCTTGAAAAACTCCACAAAAGTTTTAAAGTGTACAACATTGGTTTCAATGTGCCTAATTACTCCTGAAAACATGGCGTTTATTCATTTGAGTGAGGGGGGTCCCCAAATTAAGAAGAAGAAGAAGGAGGAGAGAGAGTGGAAATGACAAAATTGCCTTGTGGGAGACCAGACAGAAGCAACCAGCAACGACGGGGAGGAAAGGTTACATATAAGTGGAAGAGGGTTGAGTGTGTGTGTGTGTGTGTGTGTGTGTGTGTGTGTGTGTGGTGTCTGTGCTTGTTCATGTGTGTAAGCAAGAAATTGTCTTTAGTGGCTTTTGCTAAGCTGTGCATAGGGGATATCTGAAAGAGAGTCTGGTGTATTCCAAGTTGTCTATGCCCAGGGGGGAGGAAGAAAAAGGGCGACATCTTGCATTTACCAGTTTACCATATTGGCCACTAGATGGCAACACGACCCAAGACAGTGCCGCTCTTCTGAGCAGGGAGAGAAGGAACAGGTTGTTCAGGAGTAAGTAAGCAATAGGGGCTGGAAACACACTACACTTTTTTTTTGTTTTTAATTCACATGCCTTTTGACTCCTACATTAGCTTCGAATTCCCTTCTAAGAATGTATTCTTAAGGTAGCCCCATACATGTATGAAATGATGCATATATAAGGTTATGTAAGCAAAGAATTTGTTATAAAACCTAAGGATTGGAAATAGCAAGAAGGGACTTTTTAAATAAATTATGGTAAAATTAATGGAATACTGCACACATTGAGTCGGTTCTCAGTGAACCAGTCTAAAACCATCTTCAAGATATTTTGTTCATTTTTTAAAAATGAAGGTTTATGACTTTGGATGTAGTATGCTACCTATTACATTAAAATACGATAAATGAACACACCACAGTTTTAAGCCAAGTATTCTTACCTCGGGAAAGACATGTATAAATATATACATGTGTAAATGTATAAGTATATCTAAGAATACAAGCCAGGCGGGTAACTGAAATGCAGAATTTCCTAGATGGTTGTTACTAACTTTTGCTTTTCACTAAGCCTTATGTTTGGGGGATTCGTTGACATAAAAATGGATTTGGTCCCAAAGTGAGAAATAGTAAGTCATTAGGTCTTCAGACTATAAACCCTATTTAAACTTTAGTTTTACTGTCAGCTCTTAAGAACCTAACCATCACATTTTAAAATGTCCCCATGGGGAAGGTTTTGATTTCAACTCAGTACTTCAAGAGACCATCTTTCTGGTCGTCCCACTCTCTCAGGTGGTGGGGATTTCTTCAGCTCTAAGCCAGAGTAGTAACATGTAGCCGAGTAGGTGTCAAGGACAAAAGGTGTGGTGGGATCCTTTCTTTCTTCCCATCTCATCAGGGTGAGACCATCAGCTTTCATTTTTGATGGTGTTCCCGGATTTTCGTTCTCTCCAGTGACTCATACATCAGAAGAATTTAGGTGACCCCTTGCCCACCGTGAAACCACATAACCATGTTAAGGTTTTCAAAGGGCTTTTTGTTTGGGTAGGTTTGGTTTTACTATTAATTATTACAGGAAACAGGAAAGGAGTAAAAACACCAAAGAGGAGTTTGCAAAGTTTCAAACAATTCCACAATGACTAGTCTCACAATGAGAGCTGTCCCTGGTATTCATTGGAATGTAAATGAAAGCTTTGATCGTTCTCATTACCCCACAGCCACAGTTCAGCTTTGTTCTTCAGAGCCCTGCCAACCCTCTAGAACTCTTTCAGTCTTGGGGGTTATGCTCTTGGCTGTCCTCCAAGAGATTTTTCCACCACCCTTGCCTCCCATTCCTCCCCACCTCCTTTTTTTTAATATTCCCAGGAAAAGCTGTAGCTTCATAGGAAATGTTTGGAAATACAAAAAGAATTAAATGAAATTTAATTACTTTCAGAAGAAAACCCAGATTTCCCCCCCAAGTTTTCCTTCTTTACAAAGGAAGACTATTGTGTGTTTTTTCTTACTAAAGCAGGGGATGAGGCACTGATTGGGAAGTGAAGACTTTGCCTGGAGCAGAGGATGCTGCAGAGTAGACAGCTCACAGGCGGGCAGTCTCAGGAAGGGCATGATGGGATGTCTAATATCTGCTTCACATTCAGTAAGTCCTTATAGAGCACTATTCAAGATCTGCATGATCTAGAAATCTTATCCAATTTAATTAATGCAGGTCCAGTTTGAATTAGTGGGAAAAAAAAGTCTGAATTAAATACATTAATGCTGTCAGTGCCTCAGCTTTTACTATATCCAGCTGCCAGCATCAGAGTCCCTTTGCTCAAGGACTTTCTCTGGCCCCTGTAGTCCCCTGTGCTGCACCAGCCTCAGGGGAATGAGCAGACATCTGAGAAGTAGCCCTTAAAAATGACTGATGAGGGGGCCGGCCCATGGCTCACTCGGGAGAGTGTGGTGCTGATAACGCCAAGGCCATGGGTTCAGATCCCATATAGAGATGGCCAGTTAGCTCACTGGGTGAGCGTGGTGCTGACAACACCAAGTCAAGGATTAAGATCTCCTTACCGGTCATCTATAAAAAAAAAAAAATGACTGATGAGGAACTGGTGGAGTAATACCAAGCTCCTTTGCTCCACCGGGGAGATAGCTTTGAAGTTTGTGCTATACTGGATCCTAGAGTTCCAGCTGTTTTAAGCTCCGATTGTCCATCATGGTAACTGGCTTGACAACACAGACGATTATGGTTGCATTTTCTTCCTTGCTTCTCTTCCCCACTCACCAGAAACAGTTCTTGGGATGCCACATAAACTGCTTACTCTCAAATCCTCATCCCACAGGGTCTGCTTTTAGAGAAAACCAAACTAAGAATATATAAATAGATGAATATTTTTTATTGTGGTAAAATATACATAACATAAGTTTTACTGTTTGTATTAGTCCATTTCTGTTGCTTATAACAAAATACATGGAACTGGGTGATTTATAAAGAAAACAAAATATGTTTTTTACAGTTTTAGAGGCTAGGAAGTCCAAAGTCCAGGGAACATATCTGATGAGGGTCTTGGTGGTAGCAGTGGTAGTAACCCAGGGGTCTCACATGATAGAAAAAGGTGGAGCAGAAAGAGCAGAGATTAACCTCCTCATTCACTCTCTTTTTAAAGCCCTCTAAACCATGCCCATGACCACCATTTTTAATCCATTCACTACAGCATAGTCCTAAAAACTAATCACTTCTTCAAGGCCTTACCTTTCAATTACCCTAATAGGATTCCCCACTCTCTTTAACACTGTCACAGTGGGGGTCAAGTTTTGGGGGGACACTCAACCCAATGCACCATTCCAGCCATCTGTAAGTATACAGTTCAGTGGCATTAAGTACGTTTGCATTGTTGTGCAACCATCACCACTATCAATCTCCAGAACTTTTTCACCATCCCAAACTGAAACTCTGTACCCATTAAACAGTGGCTTCTCATCCCACCTCCTCCAGCCCCTGGTGACCACCGTTCTACTTTCCTTCTCTATGAATTTGATTTTCTCATATAAGTGGAATCATATAATATTCATCCTTTTGGATCTGGCTTATTTCACATAGCCTAATGTCTTCAAGGTTCATCCATGTTGTAGATTGTATTAGAATTTCATCTTTTTAAAATCTGAGTAATATTTTATTGTATGGTTATACCACATTTTGTTTATCCATTTATTCATTGATGGACGTTTAGGTTGTTTCCACCTTTTGTCTCTGGTGAATAATGCAGCTACAATCATTGGTGTACAAATGTCTGTTCAAGTCCCTGCCGTCAGTTCTTTTGGGTATATACTCAGATGTGTAATTGCTGGATTATATGGTAATTCTATGCATAATTTTTTAAGGAACCATGATGCTGTTTTCCACAATGACTTCACCATTTTGCATTTCCACCTGCAATGCACAAGGATTTCAATTTCTTCATTTCTTTGGCAAGACTTGTTACTTTTTGGTTTTGTGTGTGTGTGTGTGTGTGTGTGTGTGTGTGTGTGTGTGTGTGTGTGTGTGTGTGTGTGTGTGTGTGTGTAAACCATAGTCATCTTAATTGATATAAAGTGGTATCTCTTTGTGGTTTTGATTTGCATTTCCTTAATTATTAGTGACGAGCATCTTTTCATGTGCTTACTAGCCATCTCCTGTATATCTTCTTTGGGAAAATGTCAATTCAAATTCTTTGCCTGTTTTTTTAAATCAAATTATTTGTTTATTTGTTGTTATTGAGTTGTGGGAATTCTTCACATATTCTGGATATTAACACCTTATCGGATAGATGGTTTGCAAATATTCTTTCCCATTATGTGGTTTGCCTTTTCACTTCTTGATAATGCCTTTTTACCCACAGAAAATTTTAATTTTGATGAAGTCCAATTTATCTATTTGCTTTTTGTTGCCTGTGCTTTTGATGTCATATTTAGGAAATCATTGTTCAACCCAATGTCCTGAAGCTTTTCCTCCACATTTTCATTTAAGAGTTTCATAGTTTTCTGTCTTACATTTAGATCTTTGAATCATTTTGAGTTAATTTTTGTATATGATATAAAGTAAGTGTCCAACTTCATTCTCTTTCATATAGTAAACAAATGAATTTTTAAAAATAAATAAAGCCTCACTTATCACATGAATAGTTTTGCTAAGGACAAAGAGGAATAGTTTATTATCTTTAATTGTCCTCTTAAATTCTTATTTACATTGCAGATTTCTGGTCAATTACCCATGGCATTATTAAAAAGCTAATACAATGGCAGGTAGAGAATAATATTTCTGAAATCTGTGGAGACTGAATAATGAGGTCTGGCAATTACACAAGTGAGTGGTTTTAACTCCAGTATCACCTTCCTGACATTTGAGGGGCAAATTAACTGCAATATGTAGGAGCTAAGCACTCAGGAGAGCATGGTTCTGGTAACACCAAGGTCATGGGTTCAGATCCCCATACCACCAGCCACCAAAAAAAATATATACATATATACATATACAGATATATATTTAGGATCTCAGGGTATCTTTCATAAAGGATATGAGAAAGCCAAAGTAACAGGGGGAAAAAAAGGCACTGGCCAAAGTCCTTCTCTGATGTCTACCTAGCAATAAAACTCAAAGAATTTTTAACCTCAAATCATTTGTAGTTTTTGTGAGAAACCTGTGAAAGTGTGTCTAATTTTTTAGAACATTGGGGAAAGGAGCTTTAGAAAATTTTTTTGATATTAAATCCTAAAGAAGGAAACAAAAAGAACTTTAAAAATGCTTCCTTTCAGCTTTAAATACTGGAATGTTGTTTTTAAGCTTGAACTTATCTTATGAGAAATTAGTATTACAATGAGTCACTAGGAGGGGGATAACAGTGTTTTTTTTAAATAAGTAGAATACCAGGAGTAAACATTTTAGAACCGCGCATTTCTAGTTTAACCAAACTTGTCTCTACATTGGCTTTTCTTTCCACTCTTAGGTTTAAAAACAATAAGGTTTCTGGCAGAGGAAATAAACAAAGGGACAGGGACATAGAGCAATTCACTTTTTCAATGTTTTCCCTACATTAAGTATAATTATACCTGATATCCAATTAAAGAAGAGGCATTTCCCCCATTTATCAGGTTCCTCGGCTTTGGCTATTACTACTTCTTATCCAGAAATGCTTTGTGTCTGAATAAACCTGGCACATCCTCCTTGCCTGTGGATAATCATTAACCAGCATAGCAAATCTCAGTCATTTACAATTAGATGGTGTTGACTCTCCCTTCCCAGAACTAAAGCAAGGGGGAAAAAAGGGAGGAAGCAACTAAAAAACAAATTTAATTTCTTCTGATTTTCTAGAACTGGGTGACCTTGGCTTTCTTTACTCAGTTTTCCCAAGAAATAGCCCAAATGATTGTACAATTAGGTATTACATTATTTTTAAACAATAATAAGAAATCCTATCCCCCAAAATAAGATTGGATGAAACTGGATTAAAGTCAGGAAATTGATGAAAGGCAGGAAAACAAAACAAAAAGCCAACAATAAGCCAACACATATTTATCAGATATATTATTTATTATATGCTTAACAATGTTGTCAAAATTTGATATTTTGTTAGCTGAATTTCGCTGAAGCTTTCTACAGTTGAGCTCAACTTCAATATATCCTCATTTTGATCCTGGCAAATACTCTGTTCAAGAAGACAAACAGCATCCCTGGCCTCCAGGTCTCATCTTTCCCCTCTGTATTCTGTACCTTGTTCTCTGTCCTGTTGAAGAGAAAGCAGTTGAGATTCCTGACTCCTCCTCGGAATCCCCACTACCAGTGTCACAGTTCATGGGCATTAGTAAGCAGTATGACTTCCAGGTGTTGTATCAGATGCTCAATTAACCATAACATCAGAATTAAAATATGTTGCTACCTGGAAAACAGCTGTGGGTGGCTGAAGCACCAACCTTCTGAATTCTGAGTCATCCCTTTGGAATGGAATACAGTGTAAATATGTTCACACCCACCTAATTTATCTTGACCTCTGGAAATTATCTTGAACAAAGCAGGCATTTCACTGCATTGGCCATTGACCTGGACTTCTTGGAAACAACTTTTTCTGGTGGGGAGAATCCAATGTATTTGCTAAGAGCTCTGAATGACCAGGAAGTTTTAAAGCAAGGCCTGCACTTCTACAGTTCACCTACTCTGTCATAGGAAAGATGTAGCTAAGCTCCAATTCAGAGGCTTTCTCACCTGTCCACCTGTATTGTAAAGTGTAGATATGGTTCTTAGGAATTGACATACTGGCAGCTGGCACTGATAGCTAATACTCCATTATTTATGTGCATAAACCTACTTCAAACTTTCCATAGCCATTTTGCTACTGTGATGTCATCCCTCTACCATCTTGTTTCTGGACTCTCCTTGTAGCATAAGCTAACATGTGTTCAAGGAATAAAATTCATTATAATGTTAATATGGGTGAATAAAATAATTTAAGTAGTAAAAATTATATTAAAAGCAATGTATTTGCATTATTTTTCATTATTCCAAAATTGCTTCCTACACTGAGTTTATTGCCTGTCAATTAAAAAATATATATACACATACACACTTAAAACCATTTTTATTCGTGATTACCCTTAGTTTAGCATGATTATCTCAGTCCTAAGAAGCATTTGAAGGAAAAGTTCGGGAGAGGTCAGATCAATGAAATTATACAGATAATCAATAGTAGAACCAGGACTGGAGTACATTTTCTTCCCTTAGTTTGCTTCTTAAGACATACTAATCAAAGTAACAAATAACCCAAAGTAAAATAAAACCAAACCTCCATTCAGGGAGCATTTACTCCTCTCCACTGGTGAGATTTTTTTTCGGAATTCAACATCCTCTGCCAATAGTATATCATTTCTTTGTATTTGATAGCCTGCTCAAATAAGCTTTGTGCATAGTTTTCTTCTTATATCTACACAATGGCAACGTAGTGAAAATTCTCCTTCTTGTTATTGCTATTAAACTACACTGGAGTTTCCTACAAGGCAGATTTGAACCTCATACAAGTTCATCTCATGGTCTGTACAAGGTTCTCGTTGTTGGAAGTCCTCACTACACATAACTCAGTTTCACCAATAACACTTTCTCCAGTGCAGGCCCAAAAGACAATACCCGAGGGAGGTTCCCTATATTACCTATAAACTCATTTTGAGAACTGAGTATGAAATACCTCAAAGCTCATTTGCCCACATCATGGGAAGGGAAACAAAACTTGTCTATGATCAAGTTTCCTTACCTGTCATATTATGGAACTGGGCTAAATGACCTTAAATCATTGGAGGTCTTCCAAGCCCATGACTACTGATTTTTACTTTCTGTAATATTTTAAGGCCTTACAGCCACAGAGATGGGACATATCTTTAGAGATTTATTTTACGTATTTGCTCTTAATGAGATTTCTTCCTTTCAGAAGAGCTCCTTCTTTTGCATGTTCCAACCTTCTTTCCCACGGTAGTTAAAGATGGCTTTATATATTAAAGAATAGTTTATTTCTTATAAAATAAAACAGGAATCCAGACCCAGAATTTAACTGTCTTTCTTCGGGTTTCTGAAAGGGTTACAGTCTAAAGTTGCAATGAGGTTCCAAGTCCAATAGTAAATTTCATGTTCTTATTTGGAAATACACTGCTCAGATGATCATTCTTTCTTCTTTATTTAGTGACTAGAGAACTATATCTGGCTGGTCATTTACATTTCTTGTTAAATAAAAATGCAAGAATTGTGCCCCAGAATGAGTCAGTCTATAATGTTTACTTAGGGAAAAAATAGATACAGCTTTCAAAAGTAGGTGTATGAGGAAATGTAGTGGAAATAAAAGATATGCAACCCTCTGGGCAGCTTTCAAATTCATGGAAAAAAAAGAGATAAATACGTTTTGCTTTATATAAACTGCAGAAATTCACAACTAAACATAGTAGTCAGTGACATTAATTAAAAGAGACCCCATAAAGTTATCTATGAATGCCAAGCTCACTCCAAAGCTGCACATACATAAGTATGGCCTGGTCAGCATTTATATGACTTTTATAATAAGGCTTTGAGAACATAACAGATAGAATGCTATCCCCACAATCAGATTTGCCACTGGGTAGTATACACATGGGACAGATCCAAACAGCACTACAAAGGCTTTGCGAACTGAATTGGTGTTAGAACTGCAGATCCCTGAAGGTAGGCTGGAAATTGTGACCTGAACCTAACCAGATTGATTGGTCGCTAAAATAAAAATAGCAAATTCTCCATAGGTTTAAAACAAGATCTGGTGTCTCATAATATTCAAAATGTCCCGCATACAATCCCAAATTACGTAGTATCAAAGAACCAGGAAAGTCTCAATAGGACTTCAGTAGGAAAAGAAAAATAATAGATGCCAAAGCCAAGATGACATAGATGTTAGAGTTACCTGATAAATTCTTTAAAGCAGCTATTATAAAATGCTCCAACAAGCAATCACAAACACACTTGAATCAAACAGAAAATGAGAAAGTCTTTGCAAAGAAAAAGATATGTAAACAAGAACTAAATGGAAATTTTAGAAATGAAAATAAAATAACTGTAATATACACTCACTGGCTCTATGACAAAATAGAAATAATAGAGCAAAGAATCAATGGACTTGATGATAGATCAGTAGAAATTATACAACCTGAACAACAAAGAAAAAAGATGGAAAAACAATGACCAAGCCTTGAGAACGTCTGATATGATAACAAAAGGTTTAACCTTTGTTTCATCAGAGTCTCAGAAGGAGGGAAGAAAAAGTATGTTGCTAGGAATATATTTGAAGAAATGATGGTTGACACTACACCAAGAAAGACCTATAGATGCAAATAAGCACATGAAAAGTTACTCAATATCTTTAGCCGTGAATGAAATGAAAATTAAATAGTTGTGTGGATACCACCACATACCTATTAAAATGGGTTAAAAAATATTGACAATAAGTGCTGATAAGAATGCAGTATAACTGGAACTCTCATAATTGCTGGTGGAAATACAAAATAGGACAGCCACTCTGAAAAATAATTTGGCAGTCACTTAGAAAGTTAAACATACACTTACTGTATGACCCAGTAACTGACTTCTGGTGTATTTATCTTAGAGAAATGGAAACTTATATTTACACAAAAACCTGTACATGACCATCTATAGCAGTTCTGTTTGTAACAGCCTTAAAGTGGAAGCAGCCCAAATATCTTTCAGTGGGTGAATAGACAAACAAGCTGTGGCATATCCACACAATAAAATACTACACAGTAATACAAAGTAACAAACTATTGAAACACAAAGTAATTTGGGTAAATCTCAAAAGCATTATGCTGAATGAAAGGACTTTAGACAAAGCATGAGAATAATAAGGAAGTTCTGATGTGAGCTGTATGCTAGTTTTTAAATTACATATTTTGCGTGAAGATATCTCTATCTTTCTAACAGTCTAGCTAATTGTGACAGAGTAGCTTTCAGAAAAATGGAGAAGTAACTTCACTTCTGAGTTGAAACATTATTTCTGTAGATACTTGTGCCTCATCTGCCTAGTTTCCTTCAGAAAAAAATATTTCCTGTGCATAATTTCACAGGAACCCTGCTTCACCCTCCTTTAAAATAATGACAGCAGTACGTGGGATGTGACTTGTCAACAAGGTACATGAAGAGTTGAGTCCTCAAAATATTTATTATGCCTTTACTCTGTGCAGGACATTGCTGGACACCAGGCTGCTGTCTACAAGGATTCTGCAGGTCCTGCCCTTCTGCAGCTTATCCTGTAGGACTGTGTTTCTCCACCTTTTTGATATTATTGACTCCTGAGGAACCTTGTTAGACATCATTTTCCTAACTGCCCATCATAAAATTTTAATACCACAGATATATTTGCTTATGTACTGTGTCTTTATCTAAGTTTTATAACATAGAAGGATTTTTTTTTTTTTTTTTTTTTTTGGCCTCCCAAGAACAACCAATTTTCACTCCATTGGGGATGATATAATTCCTCTTAAATGTGTGTGCTCTAGGGAAAAGACAGTGAAGCAAATACATAAGAAAAATAACTGTGATAAATAAAATGAAGAAAATAAAAGGGACTAAAAGTTGGGGTAAAGTTAATTTAGATAGAGATATCCAGTTGCTCTCACTGACTGAAACAGAGAAAGGAAACAGTTAATCTACCCTTCATCCAGCACTATGAGACTGTAAATTAAAACTAACAGATCTGCTGACTTTAGTTTTCATAGAAGCTTATACTATTTGAATCCCAGAATGTTTAAAAATATACTCTTGCCCCAATTCATCCCCGAATCTGTATCAACTCTGGGATCTCTCTTCTGGTTATTGGCATCACCATCCTGATAAGTATATATGCCAATCCTCAGGGTCATCTTTTCTCATGAACAATTCCATTTCTCATCATGGCTATGCAATATTTCTTTTATGTGCTCCTGCCTCTCCAAAACCTGTTCAAGTATATTTCCTCTGCAGAAGTGTATTCCCAAATGCCAAACATATGCTCAAGCCAGTGTAAGGAACATTCATCATGTTTGAGGACCACCCAGCATGTTTAAACACCCTTCCAATGTTTGGGGAATTCCCTATATTATGAGTCCTCACTCAAGGCAGAAGCCAGAACTTGTTCTCTTAGCTTGTTTGGGTCAGGGATTCAGCTGGGGTTAGATCTTGATTTTGTGGGGCTAGAACCTAACATAATTTTGGGGTCTTCTTTAAGAAAAGGCAATAAAATTATAAACTTAAAGTTAGGTTTGAAAATTAAGCGCTCATTTAGAATGAGAAAAAATTTACAAATTTTAAACATTTGTACCCCAAACATCACAAATCGAGTAAAGCAATGTAATTTTTAAATTCATTAATTTGCTTAACGCGCCTGTTTAATATTGTTCTTTGTTATTTTAGCTGCATACTCTTGGATTGCCTCTTCACATGACAATGATTTTGTGATTTTTTTATTAAAAAAATAGGAAGGTACTTTAGTCTTTAGCGTGGTTTGTCAAAATTTGTTTTATTTTTTTGTTATTGATAGTTTAGAAAAATTTCTTCAAGCTTCACGACTCATGGTTTATAATATTGTGTACATTTAGTAAGTGTGATGGGGAAGGCAGAATTGCAGGTACGGTATCTTTCTTTTGCAAATTTCGCAATGCGATATTTCTAGGGCTCTCCTGGGACCTTGAAAGGGGTCGGTGCAGGAACAGAGTCCTGAAGCTTAATATTCATTAGCTTCCCGGTACATCCGTCCTTGCACGCTCTTAGGCTTCACCAATCAGACATAATAAAAAAGATTTTGCTTCAGAAGTGAACAGCCCTAGAAAGCAGGAGCCTTTGCAATCTACCAGTTCACAAGAATGACCACAAAGGAACCAATTCTTTCAGAACATCCTTGCTGAAATTTGTGGTGCTGAGTTTCTAGAGTTATTGGCAGGGGCTGTGGTGTCTGTGCCAGGCAGCAAACACAACGTCCTGGCTGTAGAGTCTCTGGGCCTTAATGTTTATCTCTATTGGTGATTCCATGAGGTATCAAGTATTCTTATTACATTAGACTTATTTTTCTGCCTAAACTAGTTGCAGTATGTTCTTTACATATAAAACCATTTCGGGCCATTATCATTGCGCTTAAAAAAGAAATCATTGTGGCTCCCTGTTGCCTACAGAACATCACATAATTCATTAGTCTTGGCATTTCTGACCCTCCCTCATCAAGGTCAATTCATCTCTTGAACTTATTCCTCATTAATCTTCTCATACTCTGTGCGAGAGCTAAACTAAGCCATTTGGTATTTCCTAGACATGCATTTCAATTTCCCATGCACATGCTGCTCTTTCTGCCCGGGATGCCCTCTCTGTCACGTCTCAGTATATCCAAATCCCTCTATTTTTTAAAGGCCAGTTCAAATGCCACATTTCTTCTTCAGCAGCAATTTTTCCTCCCTTAAAGCACATTAGTTGTACCTTTCATGTCACTTTTTGCTTTCCATTTTGCATTATAGTTATTCATGCACATATTTTATCTCTTCTAAGTACCCATAAGCTTACTTTGGCCAGAATTTTTGGCACAGTGCCTTGTATATTATAGATGCCCAAAATAATGTTGAATGAAGTGATTCTTGATACATAATTTCCTTAAAGCAGGACTTAAAGCTTAGAACTTAAAGCAGGTGATGGTGGCCTGAGGTTTGGTAGGAAAACTGCAGGCTTTGATATCAGAGGAGCGGGAGCTGGAGTCACAACTCTCTCACTGACTGATAAAGAACCTTTGACACGTTGCCTAATCACACAGAGCCATTGCTAATATGGAGATAATAATCCTTATAGCATAGGGTTATTTTGAGAATTAAGTAAGGTTCTAGAAGCCACCTATTACAATTCCTGACACAAAAGAGATGCCAACTAAAAGTTAGTGATTTTCTCTCCCTCAGTATCTCTTCTGCAGTCTTAGCATCTCTAGTTCCGTACATTGTTCCCCACACAGCCTGGTTGTCTGATGTGCTCAGCCATGTCATTTTATCAACATTGCTGTTAAAATTTGAAAATTAAGATATCCTGAGTGTAACCTGATAAATTCACAGAGCACTGGGAATATTACTTGGCATGATCTTGACACTGTACTTCTATTTTTGCAGTGTGAGTTAGCCATATCAAACTTTGACTAATTTTAACTTGTAATTAGCTAAAGTCTTCAGATTTTTCAGAGCAATCTATCTCTAGATCACATGTTTATTTCATTCTTGAGCCTAAATTCAAACGCTTCTACTTATCTCTATTTAAGCCCAGAATTTTACCTTTCTAAAATCACTTTTAGCCTTGCTTGATTTTAATAATTGTTAAAAAGCTATGGGGGGAGGATGGTGGGAGAAGCACTAAGTAATAACTTCAGACATTCTCCTTACTCTTACTTAATTTACTTAAAATAAACACCTCCCACGGTGATCTGTAATGCAGGCCAGCATTTGTGAAGGGAAAAGAATGACTTTTGCACTTTCCCTCTGCCAATCATAGCCATGTGAGTAATTAAACTTCAACAAACTTAGTAATTGAATAATAGAAATATATATTTTTAGAAATCATCTTAAGGGAAAAGAAAAGGAAAAAATGACATTCTTTTAATTTCTCAAACAGAAAGAATTCTCCTGTGTTTTAGTTAAATATTGTATGGCTCCACCAACAGCACTTCCGAAAAACTGATAGCAACTAACACTCTTGCGGTATTGCAAAAAATCTAAGAAATTTAATTTTCTTGGGTGCTGTGCAGATAAAATTATATTTTTCTTTGAGAACATGTAAAATAAGCAAAGCAATCTAAATGTAAAACCTTTTATTGAGGGTCTTCGGAATAACTTCACTGATATGAAATGTTCTTGAGAGCCTTTCTATTTTCCTTTATAAAATGGACTGACTCTTCATGTTCCCCCCAAATTCATATGCTGATGTCCTAACCCCAGTACCTCAGAATGTGACTATATTTGAAGAGAGGATCTTTAAATAGATAGTTAAGTTAAAGTGAGATCATTTGGGTGGGTCCTAATTCAACATGACTGGTGTCCTTATGAAAACAGGAGATGAGGACGCAGACACAAAGAGAGGGAAGAACATGTGAAGACACAGGCCAGAGAAGATAGCCATCTATAGTCAAGGAGAGAGGCCCTAGAAGAAACTGATCCTGCTGACACCTTGACCTCAGACTTCTAGCCTCCAGAACAATGACAAAATAAATTTCTGTTGTTTAACTCACCTGATCTATGATAATTTGTTATGGCAGCTCTAGCAAACTAATACAACAGGATTAGGCACTGGAATAAGACCCAATTGAGGCCAACAATGAGGAAAGTTTTCTGGAAATCTCTAGGGAAGAATATTTTTTGTTTAAAAGAGAACACCAAAAGAGACACTCTTCTCACTGTTGTGAATTCTGCAGCCATTTTTCCATTGAGAAGGACGCCACCCTGAGGATGAACCAAAACTCAGAGACGGGCACAGCCAAGAGAACTGCAAACACAGAAGCTCGAGTTATTTGATTAGCCCACCCTTCAAGTCAGCTCAATTTCTGGACTTTCAATTATGAGAGCCAATAAATGGTATGAGTTGTTTAGGCCAGCTAGGGCCAAGTTTTCTGTTGCAGTCTCTCTTGTGTTTGATGTTTTATAGAGAGGCTGAGGCCTCTTGCAATTTAAGTGACTTGTCTGATGTATCAAAACATAGATTAAATAATTCAAAACAATTATCTTTTCTCAAAGGTTGAGGGCACATACTTAATTGGTAGGAACAGTACAAGTAAAAGTTTTCATGAATAAGATGAAGAAAATATTCTCTCTTATCTGATCAAATCAGGCATGCTACAGTGAGGAGAAGTGGAAATATTGGAAACGGAGAAAAAAGATCTGAAAACGAGCTTTTTGTATCAGTAAGTCTAGTCTAGTATCCTTTCTTCTAGCCTTATCTTTAGTCTCTTTAGCAGGGACTCTGCCCTAACCAACAGTTATCCCTTCTATTTCTTTTACTGCCTTCCTGTGTTTGGGTTTTAAGATTCTTGGGCTGCTCCAAACGTTGTTGCACCTAGAAGAAGCCCACATGCACCTCTGCCCAGCTTTGAATGCCTCAGCTCTTATTTTTATACTCTCTTCCATTACCAGTAATGTGTAATTACATTTTCAAAGCAGCTTCCACATTTTTTAAGTGCTGTGCTTGATAGATGTGCTATCAAGTTGTTGGTTTATACATGGAATGCTATCATTTGAACTTGCCAGTCAGTGACAGAGTTGGACAGATATCATATTTGCCCTCATTCTGGATATAATGCCAAGAGCCTGGCTTTTTAGGATACCATGATGCAAGGAACCTATAAAAGGTATCCTTTTCTTCCTAGAGGTAGGAGGAGCAATTCGTGTTACAGTTCATCTAAATTGCTACATAGTTCTCTTTCATATGGGCACATCACCTTCTTGTCACCCTTCTGTATGCTATGACTCAAATCAATAAAACCAATCTGAGTTTTTACAGTTGGTATGTAAAATAGCACACCTGTGGCTTCTGAGGTTTTCCAAGTCTGCTGTGGGGCCACACTGTTGAGTATTTAAGTGAAACAGAGGAATTGAAAGACCTATACAGTTCTGTGCTAGATCTAAGAACTTTTTTGTTTTGTTTTGTTTTGTTTTAATAAATTAAGCATAGTCAAAATCCTGTTTCGATACTTATATTCTTCTAATGGGTTAGTTATTTTCTGTCCTTGTTTGAAAGACTTTAAAACTTGAATCATGTAGGGGTTTAATTTGCTTATTGCCTTAAAGATACAATTGGCATTACATCTAAATGTATGGCCATCCCCTCATTATGGTCAGGAACTTGAAATGGGAAAATAATCATTTTATTTGTGTTAATCTATTTGATAATTTATACTTCTTTTTAGAAACTTAGTCTGTAATCTGGAAACAAATATTCTAGAAACTGCAGTCTAGAATTTCTGAATTCTGGACTTAAAATCCTAAATATCCAGAACACCAACCTTCAAAGTTAGCCAAGAGTAGTTATTAATACACAGGTTGGTTTTACATTTTTATGGTACTCAATGTCTTCTTTTTTCATGCCAGAAGCAAAAGAATTTCTTCAAAGAAAGTTGACTATTGATCAAAAACTGAAAAGGAAAATGCCCTTAAGTTTCATTCTACAATGTCCATCACTTCACGGCCCCCAGCACAGTTTTCCTTCCCTAATTGTGTGTGTCTAGTGCCACTTTTGCACAAAAATCTAAAGAAAAGACTGATGAAAAAGAATTTGTCCTGTTTTTAAAGCATAGCTAGCATGGATAAAAAAGTGTGTCACTTGGTAGCCAATAGTCTATTATTTTTTTCCCTCCACTTCAGTGTTCACATAACAAGGTGAATTTAATATCAGCCAAGGTTTACAAACTGCAACTCTGCGAGGGAAAGCTCTTTTGGATCTTTGTGTTCAAAGAACTATAGGCATTAAACAATTTCCATGTAATTGTTAGGCTATCAAGGAAACTTTGATTAATTACTATGTATTTCCATTGTTTCCCTGGGGCAATGGTTTTCTGGTCAAACCACCACCGTTACTTCCAATTGCTGAGCTCTAAGATATTAGATGAGACTAGAACAGTGTCAATGGCATATTGGCACCCAACAAGAAGCTATTAGAAATCTCTGAAAGTGTGTATAAACTTTCTCACCAATTCTAGGAAATAGCACTTCAGGTAAAATTTCCCTCCCGTATCATTAAAAATATATATCCCTCCAATAATTTTTTTTTTTTTTTTTTTTTAACAAATCTCATTTGTAGTCTCCTCACTGGCTGCAGATTTGGGATTCAGCTAACATGCCAGGAGCAGACTGCCAGGTCTTGTGACTCACAGACATATGATGCCTCTGCTGGGAGCACAGACAAGTGGATACAGACCTGATTTGTTTGCTAGATTTGTTCTGGGATTTTAAATATACCAATCACTAGTTGGTAGGAAATGATGCTATTTGTATCTTTAAAACAAATGCTTGTAGATTCAAGGTAACTTTGAAAAAGGAAAGAGAACAAATCTTCAAATCGAATAAGTTGTGTGACAGCAGACCAACTGTGAAGGATTTGCTTTTAGGGGTGACCTGAGTTGGGGTCACCCCCACTATCCCTCCCAGTCCCGTGCTACAACATACAGGTGCTAGGGCCCCATCCCTAACGATTCTGAATAAGTGACCCAACAATTTCATTTCTAGAAGAGAAGCAGAGATATTTTATTTTTCATTTTATAACTTTATACACTGTCTGAACTGTCCTATGTTTACACATTTTTTATTTTTAAAAATAAATTTGAAAAGCATTTGTTCTCAATGTGGTCTTTCCTAGTCACACCATACTTACTAGGAGTTATGTTTCTTCTACATACTCAAAATACCTACCCAACATCAAAACAGAAATCCATCCATACTTTCAAGAGTGCTGAACTGGTATTATAAACTCTTATGCTAAAATATGGATTTGAAAGCTTGGCTCTCATATAAATTTAGGTAAATTCTATAACCTTTCTGAGCCTCATCTGTGAAGTGAGGACTTTAATAACATAATCACTTCTCAAGGCTAGTGGAAATTAAATGATATGATCCGTGTAGTTTTTATATATAGCAGATGTTCAAAAATGATTTTTAGTTACTGTCCACCCTAACCCCCCCTCCCAGGCACATAATAAGAGGTCTCTTACAGTAAGTTGAATTCATTTATTCATATTGTTTTTTCATGCAAATATGTGGTTCTTTCACTTACAGATGTAGAATACATGTGAACGCTTTCTGAACAGAGTACACCAATCTGAACCAAAAGGCAAATAGGAGTTATTTTACAGGATTCTTTCCAGTTAGCAAATGTTATTTGATTCTTTCCTGCTAGCTTTTCCTCATCACCTGCCATTTGTATACCCATCTTTATTCACTGGTGTCTATTTATATATAACCACAGCTTTCACAGCTTCACAAAACAATGTTTTCAGTGGGCGGTGTGTTTTTAAATAGGAGAGAGATAGATTTGGGGTAATCATGAGTCTCTGTTGTTAATTGTTAAAGGCGGCATTTCATGCCTTCCAGGTAGACACACAGTTCAGGGACTGAATTAAACAAGGAAGTAGACAGGTTATACTAATATAATGTGTGGCATGTGTTTGTTGCTTTATAATTTTCCTATATAGTTTGCTTCGTTGAAAAAGGTTAACATTGTCATTTAGCCTTCTCTTGGCAGCTCTGGAGAGGGTCTTGTAGTCCTTGCAGGTGGACCAGCAACATCAGCATCACCTAGAAATTTGTCAAAAATCCGGAATCTCAGCTGCCCCCTCCCCAGCTGCTGAATCAGAATCTGCATTTTAATAACATCTTCAGGTGGTTTAGGTGTACCATACAGTTTGAGAAGCTCTGACCTAGGGAACAGTTACATCTTTAACTCACCAGTTGCCTGGGATTACTGTCTTGAGATGTCTTTCATTGTGACTGTATTCAACCACAACATTCAAAATAAATTTATACTACATCTTCCTGAGGGTGCACATTTCTAGTTACCTTTTAGTGACTTTGGACTTTGCACTGCATTTACTGGAATGAGAGTGGACAGAAGTATTATTTTTCTCTTCACACTTGTTTCAAGACATTCAGAAGATCTTATTATGAAAATTTCTCAAACCTATGCAAAACTATAAAATTTCTGAACCAGAAATAAAGGAGATAAAGTTGTTAAAGGGAGTGACGTTATCTGATTTTGCTCCTATTTCTTAAAAAGTTTACAGGATTGTGGTTCATAGGGCTCAGGTGAACTTGTTCATTACTCTGTCACTTGGTTTATCACTCAACTGAGATCTGCTAACCACTGAGATTTTTGATCAAAATACGACTTTATATCACTGTTAATCATATATTGTTATATTTATATTCATGCTGAATTGTTAGTTAAAAACCCAGAAACAAAAGAAATATGAATGGCAAAATATAAGATATTAATGAGGACCATAAATATGATAATCTCTCCATGTTGATCTCAGATTGATCCTCTCCAGATCCATCAGATGTAGTCATCAAATCAAATTCTTACATAGCATATCCAAATGTATTGATTGCTTCAAAAATCAAAGTTAAATACAGAACCATTGCAAGGATTAAAGCCACATGACTTTTCACTTATTGGACATGACTAGTCACACAATGTGTCATTTGCAAGGAGGTGCTTCCAACCTCTATGATCGCTTCATTAATAAACAAAACACAAACAAAAACAGACCAGTTGATCTCTTATGTGGAAAACACTGCTTTATGAAATCATTTATTAATTTTTGATGCCATAACAGTTAAATTTTATCTGTATTTTCTTCTTAAATGTTCCTAAAAAGTAAACATGATATACCTTCGAAAATGTATTTGCTAAGTCAAACTTTCTTATATAATTAATTAATTGAATAACATATCTTTTGTTAAATGGAAAGAGTGGAAGAGTGTCTTTATAGAAGATGACCATTATTAAGGAATGCATGCAATAAGTTTTCTAATACAACATTAAATACTATGCTGACCTAAAATAAAATGTTTTAACTTAAGACATCTTCCTTACCATTTCATTTTTATTTCTAAAAATGTCTACAGAGCTCTGGTTAATGGGGCTCAGATAAGCTTGTCCATTACTCTGTGCTTTGGTTTGTCACTCAGCTGAGACCTGCTAGCCATGAGAAAGTTTTGTATTCTATCATAAAGAAAGATTAGATTATTTTTAAATTCCTAAGATGGTTTAGGTAATCATATATTAATGAAGAAAACGTTTGAGTTCCAAAAGTATTAGACAGGCTGAAGTAAGTAGAACTTGCTAGGGCACCTCCAATCTTCTTTCAAAGCCTTTTACTTCTCACATACCCAGGGCCTTCTTGCCGTCTCTACTCCCTGTGAACATAAGTTGTCAGGGAATTTGCTGATAAATTTACACGGATATGAGACTGGAGGATTTAATGTTACTAAATGTAGGCTCATTCTAATGAGAAAAAACTTTATATACTTTTAGAACCCAAGGAACTGGGAATGAATTGGAGATGTATTTTGGCAGGTTGGGAGAGCTTAATGCTGCCTTTGAAACCACCTTTCTGCTTCATCTACTTGTAAGTCCAGTCTAGCTGCAAATATTTTCAAAATTTAGAAAGATGAAGCACATCAGTAATGTCAATGTGAGCATGGAAGGAAGTTATGTGGTACAGAGTTCTCTTTGTTTCTCAAGCTACTAGAAATTCTTATATTAACAAAGACCTGTTTGTGGAATTTCCAGATGACATAAAACTGATAGAGAGGGTATAGGTTGAATGGCAATAAATTGTAATCTAAAAGAAAAGGATCACTAAAAGTTGAATTTAACGTTTAACGGGGACAAAATGAATCACATCTGGAACCCCAAAACCCCCCACTCTACAGGAAAGGATGAGTAAGACGCAGTTGCTTAAAACCCTCCTTGTTGCTTCATTCATAGAAGTAGAGAGTCTACAGTGGAAAGTGGTAGATCTCTTTCTTCTGCACTGGTTAGGGACTCTGATGCATTTAAAGGCTTGTTGAAAAACTGGAAAGGAGAAAATCAGCTAGGATGGCAAAGGTTCTTAAAAGATATCAGCTAGAAAGGATTGAAGAAACTAGAGATATGATTGAAAAAGGGAAGACTGGGGAGAAGTAAGAGATTCATCTTTGGATGTTTAAAGGGTCCAATGCGTAAAACCAGTTAGACTTATTCTGCCAGGCCCCAAGAAGGCAGAGTGTAGTCCAATAATATAAAGAAATCTCACATTCAGAGGTATATGAAGATAGGTTTCTTTGCCTCAGGACACAAATTAAAGATAGGGTTGCGGGACGTAGCTAATTTTTCAATTAAAGGTAGAGTTGAGACATAAGTTGAACTCCACTTAACAAGGATAGCTTCAAGTATAATAAGTTCGGTGGCTGTACTGAAAGACTTTTACGGCATCTTTCGGCAGTGAAACTCTGTACTGACACATTTCTATTACAGATACCAGGATGAAGTAGTTAGATCAATCATAACAATCAGAAATTGTAGGTTTACACAGCATCTCTAACTCAAATTTCTCAATCACCTGCTTAGTATTCTGAAGGTTTTTTTTACCTGTTATGTCATTTTCTATTTCCAATGAATTTGAATTAAATTTTTGCTTCCACTTGACAAATAGACACACTTGATAATTTCTTGTACTAGGATAGTTTTTGGTAACAAACTCTTTGCTTTTATTTTAAGATACAAACATTTTGACACTTTTTATCTTAAAAAATTCTCATATATCAATGTACTCTTTACAGTAATGTAGTCTGATGGCAAAAGGTTTTTTTTAAGCATAGTATTGATAAAAATACAGACCAACTTTTATCACATTATATCTGAGTAAAGTAAAAAACTACATGCTGATGTCAGGGAAAAGATAACTTTCACATAACTGGTTTAGTGTGTATAACCTTTACATAGCTATAATGAATCCTGAGTCAAAAATGGATACTCTGCACACTTACAGAGTGCTTACTATGTGTCAGACACTGCACTAAGGCTTAACAAATATTAACTTATTTATGGTCATGTTATAAATGAGAAAACCAAGGCACAGAGAGGTCAAGTAACTTGCCCAAGATCACACAGGCAATAAGTGGCATAAGTGCCACATAAACTGGCAATAAGTCATTTCTCATGGTCACAATATCCTATATTTTTTCTCTACTAACCAAAACCAGTGCTCAACTCCCTTCCTGAAACACTCCATTATATCTATCCTACCTCACAGTGGCACATGCTCCAAAAGTAATTTTATTTTCCCTCTATTTCATTAAAATTCACATGCTCTAGTGCATTTTTTTCACCAGTTATTAGGAAAAACAGAAATCTGATTTAAACTAGTTCATACTAAGAGGTATTAAGTCATGGGTAGATTCTGGCTTGACATAGTCATTATTGCAGAGATTTTTACATTTTAAAGGAGAACACTTGCTGTTTTAAAGGAATTAATCTCAATTGTAATCGTTTTCAGAATTTAAGTGGGGCAACTTTTGGGGTCCAGCAGGAAGGTTCTAGATCCCAAAAATCTAGCCATAAACACAAAAAGCTGTGCTTTCCTATATGACAGCTGTGTATAAAATTTCATTTGGGAAAATACAGGAGACTCTAATGCTTAAAATAATAATAAGTTGACCACTGCCCTAATCCATTAGGTCAATAAACTTTCCGACTCTTCTTCCCCTTCCCTCCATCAGAAACATTTTATCTACCCCCTTACCCGATAAGGAAGCACTTAGGTGCTCACAGAACATGGCAGAACACCTCTGTGTTCAAAGAATTTCAGGAGGAGGTCCAGAAAGTAATTTTGAGCAGATGCTTTGAGCCTCTCAGCAGTGTGAAATCATACTGCAGAGGTGAACATTCCAGTGACAGGATTATTCTATTTGATACCTGGTGCCCACAGCTACATTTCCAGCATCCTGGCCTCAGAAGGGGCTTTATTGACAAAGGAAAACTTTTAACTGGGCATTACAGAAACAGGAAAATCACCAGCCACCTGAATGCACAGTCCCACAGCAGCATTTCTCTGGTCACTCTTAGAAAAGGCCTGAGTCATATGAGGGCCTGGACACCTCAGGCCCAGGCAGGTAGCCCTTCCTCTGGTTCCTGAAGTTCTTCCCGGTAAATAGTGGAGATTGCATTTGACATAGGGACTGCAACTTTTTCCTTTGCTGGAGTCAGGTTTCTGGTCATGGGTCAGATTACTGTTTGAAGCAGTTCCTTCCTCCACACCCGGTGAATTCTTCAGGGAATCATGGTGGCATATGCAGATTTCTGTAGGCACACACTGGTGTTATTGAGAGCAGCTGAGAGTTGTCTTCCTGGTTCTAGTCAGTGATTAACTTTTGAAGGCAACGCTTCTACAGTGAGAGCGAGAGAGAGAGAGAGAGAGAGAGAGAGAGAGAGAGAGAGAGAGAGAGAGAGAGAGAGAGAGAGAGAGAGAGAGAAAGGACATACAGGATCTGTTTTAAGTGTTTCCATACAAAGTTACACACCCCTTTTCCTGATCAATTAATGGCCCAATTACAAAGGGTTGTGACTACCACTGAATCAGTAGTAAAGACTAAAGTCCTACCCTCTCAAACATCTCTCAGTTGCTGTAGACAGGAAATCAGCAGTTGTTCCCTAGATGCTGCACTGTGGTCATACAGTGGCTGAATAAGCTGTTTTTTACAGACTCCTTTAGCCTCTGGGAGTCGACAGGCCAATTCAGTGACATGTGCTCAGAGGGATCAACAGTCTAATTGCAATGAGAGCTTTATTCCAAATACATCTCTCAGAGGTTACCTTAGGTTACCATTCCTACTCATTTTCTACGGAAATTCACTTTACACCACAAGGAGGGAGACATATCAGTGTGCATGTTGGCTTGTGTTAAGCAGATAGAGTGACAACCTGTATAATAAAGGTTTTATATGTGTTTCATTATTATTAAATGCATGTGCTCAGCAGCATTATCCTTGCCCTCTCCTAAATTTCAGTTCCTCATTTCTGCTCTGACTCTGCTATTTGAAAGACCATCTCCCAACTATCAACTCAAACTCTGCATAAATCAACTCATTATCCTTCTCATCCAAAACAGCATTGCAGCTGGATTCCCCACTTCTTTCCTCATTCATTTAAATAAATCCCTTCTCTAAGCTCTTTGGCTCATCATTATATTCAATTCACTCCTTAAAATAGTTTAATAGATTTGATCTTGTAAGACTTGCAAGTGTCAAGATGGAATTATGGTTCCTGGCCGTGGGAGTTCAGTCCACGTGATTAGCTTTATCCAAGTGATGGATAATTAAAGGTAAAGATTTATTATAAAAATCAGCCTTTTGTGTATATATTAGTTAACTGGTCACACTAAAATATGGGTAAGAAAGTGACAAATTAGAGCAAAATGCAAGGTAAAGACAACATCTAAGTATCAGTAAAGATTATTTTTTAGCTCACAAATGATGACAATAATAATAATAATATAAAACTGAATTCCAATAATTATCAATTACTGCTTTACCTATGATCTTCCTCCACTGGACCAGATAGAAAACATATTTATTCAACAGTATTACTTGATATGGTTACCATAAACCCTGGTCTGTGGACCAGCTGTATCAGAATCACTGGAGATCTTATTTATATTTTAGTTTACTTGGTTTTGTTTTGCCTGATACTATTCTAAAAATTCTTTAGTTATGAATAGCCAGTACATGTGTGAGGTACCAATTTCAATAGTTACAAAGGATATACAATGAAAATAAAGTGTCTCTCCTATTCCATCTTCTAACCACTCAATTCTGCTCCCCAGCTGCATCCACTGTAACAGTCTTTTGTATTTCCTTCCAGAAACACACCATGTGGGTTTCTAGCAGATATCTTGGTTAATTTAATTCCGTTTTCAACCTTCTTCTAGTATGCCTTTCTGTACTGCAGAGGCTAGCAAGCTAAAAATAACATCTCCTAGACTCCATTATAACCAGAGTTCCTCACATGATTTAGTTTCACCTAATTGGATGCACTTGTATGAAACTTGATTTTGAAACTGAGCTAAATGAGTAGAGAGATAGGGCAGGAGACATCTGTTTTGCTAGTGTGGATCATGGCAAAGGCCACACAGTTCAGCAGTGTAGTGTACTGGATTCTCAAGTTATCAAAGTCGAAGGCAATTTTTTTTTGTTCTGTTTTGTTGTGGCTGGGTTGGGATCTGAACCCTTAATCTTGGTGTTATAACACCACACTCTAACCTACTGAGCAAACCAGCTAGCCCTAAAGGCAGCTTTTTGATAGTAGTGGAGGTGATGTGGCTTCTGCAGTCAACAGCTCTATCCATAGCTTCCAGATTCTATAGACACTTGATTATAGCAGGAGTGTCAAATCTCCGGTGGCCTAGTTCTGCATTGTTCTTTGGAAGTGACTCTGAAGCTTAAGCATGTCTAGTTAATTATTCAGCCAACAGTTCTGAGGCCATTGAAATGGATTCCTTTCTGCTTAATTTAGCTAGAGTAGATTATGTTCTCTACAACTGAATCTTGATTTACAAAACGTACATAAATACATATACTGTGGTAGGCTGAATAATGGCCCCCCAAAGTGTCCATGCCTAATCTCTGGAAACTGTGAATACGTTACATTACATGGCTAGAGGGAATTAAGATGGATTAATGTTGCTAATCAACTGATTTTAAAATAGGGAGAATATCCTAGAGTATTCAGGTGGGCCTGATGTAATTATAAAGGTCCTTAAAAGTGGAAAGAGAGAGGCAGAGTAAGAGAGTCAGTCAGTCAGAGGAAGATATGACTACAGAAGAATGATCAGACAGATGCAAAGTTGCTGGCTTTCAGAATAGAGAATGGGGCCAGGAGCCAAGGACTGTGGGTGGTCTATAAAAGCACTGAACTACATTGACGATAAAAATAAATGCTGAGAAAGAGTTTGAAAGAATACTGTATCCTTTTTATTCCAATAAATGTTTATAAAGTTTTAAATAACAATACAAGGAAGAAAAATAGAGATTATGTTTTCTCTAATTAGAATTTTTGTAGAACTGTTGTGAATATTGACATTAATTTCTCTAAAGTGGGCCAGCTAGTTAGCTCAGTTGGTTAGAGTGCAGTGTTGTAACACCAAGGTCAAGGGTTCAGGTCCCTGTACTGGCCAGGCGCTGGAAAAAAAAAAAAAAATTGCATTAGAGAAAAGAACATTTATGAACTGTATTTAATTTTTAGGTGTTTACTTCCAATTAAACAATTAATCTTCTGAGAAAAAACTTTTGTTTGGGAATTCTTTTTATTGTGTGATGATAAGTTAAAGACAGGATGTCAATTCTATCATTTAAAAATTTTATGGGGAAGAAAAAGTTCAAAATCACATACAATAATATACTTGTTATCTTCATTCATCCATAGTAAAGACTTAGAATGAATGAAAAAGAGGAAAAAATGAGAAACAACAAAAACAATTTCTCACTAATCAAACAACAAAAGATTATAAAAGAATGCTCTGAGAAGACAATACCATAACTTTTCCATCTAGTCAATTACTATTAGCAAAGGAGGGAAGCTTGAAAATTTGGTGGCAAAATTATTAGCAGCACCCTATCCAGCCAAGGCCAGTCTAAAAAAAGTATCTTGTTATGGAATCAACCTAAATGTCCTTTGATGGACGACTGGATAAGGAAAATGTGGTAAATATACATAATGGAATGCTATTCAGCCATTAAAAAAAGAATGAAATTCTGCCATTTGCAGTTACATGGATGAGCTTGGAGAAAATTATGTTAATTGAAAAAAGCCAGGCACACAAAGAGAAATACCAAATGTCATGTCCTCATTCATAAGTGGGAGTGAAAGAAAGAAAGGAAGGAAGGAAAGAAGGAAGGCAGGCAGGAAGGATAATCACAACAATGCATTGAACTTTCAGGAGAGAACAGAGCTATGATTACTAGAGGTAGAAAAAGGGGAAGGGGAGAGGGAGGGGGGCTAGCGAGAAATTGGTTAATGGACACAAGGAATGATGAACATGCTAATTATCCTGATCTGTCATCACACATTGTACACAGGTATAGATAGCTATTCAACTCTGTACCCCACAAATATGTTTAATCAATTATTTTTCAATTAAAAAAAAGCATCTTGTTCATCCACTGACTCCTGTTAAAATTAGCATGTATTTAGCATTGCAAAATACGCATAACAATGACGACTGGAGCAACGGGGCAGGCAAGAGTGCTGAGAAATTATTGTTCCTGCTCTATAATGTCAAACTCTAGATTCAACTTCTAAAATTTTAAATAATAAAATTGGAATAATAATTTTTAATAAAAGATTTAGATTTATTCTTGTGTCCTAAAATTTCATAGATTGAAATATCCAGCTCTGATCATAAGTTCTGATGAATATTGATTTTACTGCTCAATTGGTTGGAATTCAGCCAAAATATGTGTATGATGTACTTTTAATGTTCAGCCAGGCTTGGGAACCACTTATTTACTGAATATTTTCATGTGCCAGGTCATGGGTAAACTGGCAACAGAAAGATAAACATCTGCACAGTTACACAAGACAGTTTAACTCTGTTACCTGGCCTAGAAATTGTTTTTGATATTGACTCACTCTTTCTTGCAGGGGTAAGTCCCATTTGTAAATCCAAATGTTTAAAACAGTTTATGTTCTGATAATGAGTAATTAGGGTAAGCGGAGTGTTTAGCACAACTATATTAAAACACTATGAAATAGTGAAAAACAATTATAGGATAGATAGATCAGAGTCCAGAAATCAATCAATTACATGAATTAAATATATGATAAAAGTGTCATTTCAAATCCATAAGAGAAATATGACTTACTACTCTCAAACATTATGAATAGCTAGCCATTGAAGAGAAAACTAACAAACCTGAATCCCAATCTTACTCCATGCACACTCAAATCAAATCCATATATATTGTGATTTTAAGTGTAAAAAATGAAATCACAATGGGATAGAAGTTTTATAGTTTGTAAAAATTCAGCAAGCTGTACACCTATGACATGTATACTTGTGTAATTATATATTATTTATCAATAGAAAATTTTAAAGTAGATAAAATAACATTATTTGTATTCATAATTTGAGAGGAGAAAAGGCCTTTCAACTGTAACATAAAGCTCAAAAGTAATTACAAAAATATTGATAAATTTAATTACATGCAAGTTTATACTTCCTGAATGATAATAAAAATGTAAAATGTCAACAAACATTAAATTGAGAAAACATATTTGCAATACTTTTGACAGATTAAATCAGGCAGGGTCCAACCAGGAAAAGAGAAACAACTCTAAATATTTGAAACAGAGACAATCTAATATAGGAATTGTCTTCAGAGATGGTGGAAGAGTTGAGGAGCCAAAAAATGGATGATGAGAACCTAATTAGTTACCAACAGCAGGTAGCCTCTTTGCTCCTAAATGGGAAGTAAAAAGGGAAGATGTGGTATTCCCAGAGCCCACAGGCCAGCTGAAGCCAAAACCACACAGGCCTCTGATGGGAGCAGAAGCCATAAGGGAACACGCAGTAGGTGCTGGAGATGCTCCTTGAAGTAGGGGATGGGGGGTAGGGTGGAAATGTCCTGTCTTCTCCCTTCCACTTGCCCTCTGTATTAGTTTCCTTATTGCTGCTATAACAAATTACCATATACTAGGTGGCTTAAAACACCACAAATTTATTTTGCAGTTCTAGAGGTCAGAAATATGAAATGGGCCTCACTGGGCTAAAAAAAAGATGTCAGGACTGCATTTCTTTCTGGAGGATATATGTGAGAATCTGTTTCCTTGGCTTTCCTAGCTTCTTGAGGCTACCTGCCTTGCATCATGGCCACTTACTCCATCTTCCAAGTCAGCAATGGCTAGTTGAGTTCTTCTCACACTACCATTCTCTCTGATTCTCCCACTTCCGGCTACCTCTTCCACTTTTGAGGTCCCTTGTGATCACATTGGGTTCACTTTGAAAACCCAGGGTAATCTTATTTTAAAGTCAGCTGATTTGCAAACATAATTCCATCTGAAATCCAATTCCCCTTTGCCATGTAACATGTTCACAGGTTCTAGGGATTAGGAAGTAGGCACCTTTGAGGTTGTCATTGTTCTTTCACACCTTTCAGTCATCCACCACTACCTCTCAATGTCCAAACTCAGCTGAAAGCCAACTGATTGGGAAAGCAGTCTGCAGGGTTCAGCACCCCCTCACACATACAGGGGAAAGAGATGAAAGGATTTGAGAGCAAACGGGCACCTGGAAAAATGACTAATATCCCTAGAATAAAGAGTTCTTAGAAATTGATGACAAAATGATAACAAAAAAGACAAATGAGCCAAGGATATGGCACAGTGGCAATTTTTAGGCAAAGAAATAAAAATAGTCAGTATACGTATGTAAAGATTCTAATCTCCTTAACATAAATTGAAGAACCATAATTTTTCTTCTACCCTATGAACTAAATTCAAAAGATCATTAATATCCAGTTTTGACAATAGTATAGACTGCTGGAAAGAGTAACTGGTAAAACCTTTTTGGAAGGCAACTTTGCAAAATTGAATCAAAATGTAAATGTGTATGGCTTTTGATTTAGCAATTCCATTTTTATTAAAAAAATCTTACAGCCATGCCTTGGATTGAGTCTCCCCCAAATTTGACCCCCACTGTGACCGTGTTTAGAGGGTGGGAAATCCTACTATGGTAATTGAAAGGTAGTGCCTTGAAGAGGTGATTAGATTGTAGGACCATGTCATAATGAATGGATTAAAAATGGTTGTCATGGGCGTGGTTCTGAGGGCTTTAAAAAGAGTGAATGAGGAGGTTATCTCTCTCTGCTCTCTTTGCTGCACCATTTTCCACTGTGATACCCTGCTGTCACTGAAGTCACCACCAAAGAAAGCCTTCACCAGATGTGTTCCCTGGACTTTGGACTTCCTAGCCTCTGAGACTGTAAGCAATAAATTTCATTTTCTTTATAAAATACCCAGTTCTGTGTATTTTGTTATAAGCAACAGAAACAGACTAATACAAGCCACAAGTGTGCAAACATATATATATATAAAGATGTTCATTGAGGCAGTGTTTATGATACCAAAAAAAATAAATAAATAAAACAACCTGGACATAATTCACATGTCCATTAATACAGGATTGGTCAGGGTTCAGTAAAACAATGGAATGTGTACCATTTGAAGGAATGACCTGATATGGAAATAGAATGCACTGGCATAGAAATATGTCTATGTTAAGTAGAAAAAAGCAAGTTGCACAACAGTATGTATGGCTTAATTACAAACATTTACATGTTAGAACACGAATACAAAGTCTGGTGAATATAAACCAAACTCTTAACAGTGGTCATTCTAAGACGTGGGATTTTTTGGGACTTTGACCTTTTATTTTACACATTTCTGTATTGTTTGAATTTATATAACAAGCAATTTTTACATAATCAGAAGAATATAAAAGTGTGGACTGTAATTAACATGTGTATTTAAGAATAGGCCAATCTTTTATTTATACTGGAGAAATTTGATTTCAATTTATCTCTTCATTAAAAAAAATTCACCCTGAGTCATGGTCAAAATGTTCTCCTCCCAAAATCAATGAATGAATGAATGGAATGAATGCATGAATGAGTAAATAAGAGGGATTTTCTCTTGGGCCCCTTTTAACTGACATTTCTCTCTCACCAAATTTTTTTAAATTAGGGAGTTCCTCTTTTTCAGGGTTCTTTCCCCCAAAATGAAACTGTCCCCTTGTACTTTCAATTCCTCTCTATACAGAGTGTCTGCCATGAAGTTCCTTTCCCTTTCATGTTGGTTTAGGTAATATACAAATAGACCCATTAATTCACACTTTAATTTGGGGTAGAGAGGTCAGTATGTGAACATTAGAGATACGAATTCCTCTAAGGCTGTTTCTCTTGGCGTGATATCATTTCCCTGGGCCCTGGAAAACTGCTAGTCTTTTAAAATAACTCTGATGTATGGTGATCACAGTATCTTTCTATCTTGTAAGCGTTTTACCTGTTTAATTGGGTTCTGAAACATTCAGTACATCTCTGAATCCTGGGTTCTTGTTTATTACCTGATTTCAGGTTAAACCGCACACAGGTAGTGACTAGTTTTCCTAACCAGCAGGTCATGACTCTTTAATATGTTTTGAGCACAACCTTGTAGTGTTGTAATAGCCTGGATTTCTTCCTTCCCTATACACGTTTTTGGGGTGAGAGGTAAAGTTTGAAGAATAAGGTTGTGGTTCCTTGGTGGAAAGAAAACACACATGCAAGTATAAATAACAAATATGTGTCTATGTGTAGAAAGGCCAGGCTGATGACACCCAGATTTCACCTGTCAGGAGTGGCTGCTCAGATGTGAACAGCATGGTAGATAAGACCGTTTCAGCATTTCTCTCACACTATTGGCATTTATTTCCCTACTCCCTCCCAGCCAATAATTCTTAAAACAGATTATGACCTTGTAATAGGATATATCTATTTTGAATCTTCTTCAACTTTTTTAGATATTTCTAAGAAAATTCAGATACGTAAAAATTAACTTAAAATTATTACTTAATTGTTTAACAGATACTGTCTTCACTAAAAAAGATAATGGAACATTCAAGTATACATCGTAAGTAATCATCTTTCCAGCAAGAGTTTGTCACAGAATGGAGTACCATTCATCAATAAGACAGCATTCATAAGAAGAATTTGATTTAATCATCAAAGTAATAATTCCTTGATTTAAAATCTTGAGGGCATAGAGAAATAATTTTGCATTCTCTCTGTTGTTGAACTTAGCATAGAATTACTAAGAGCCACTTATGTGCCAATAGCTGGCATGAATGTAAAGCTAAGTAGGACATGGTCACAGTCTTCAAGGACATCACCCACATAACATAAATTAAAAGTTGTATGAAAACATCTATATTACAAAAGAAAATACACCAAATATCCTAGGAGAGGACACAGTCAAGAGAGGAGTCATGTAGAAGGGGGCATGTGAGAAGTAACATAGATAATTTATTTCGTGTTACTGTGAAGTTCAACTTCCTCTTAGACCATAAGCTCTGTGAAGGTAAGAATGGTGTCTCCTTTATCACCTCTTTCAACCCATCTATGCAAGCACCTGGCACAGTACCTGGCACAGAGTAGGTCCTCGATGAATGAAGGAGATGAAATAAATTACCATCAAGTACCTAGTCTGTGTCAGGCCCTTTCCTAGCTGAATCTTACAACAAACCACTGAAGGAAGATTACTTCAGCTCCTCCACTTATCCCTTTTTCTTTTTCTTCCTCTTTACCTTTAAACAAAGGAAAAAATCTCAGCTCAAGGAGCAAATTGACATAACATAGGCTGCAGCACCAGCTCTAGAATTAGCTCTGAATCCAAGCAGAGGCTCTAACACTTAATAGTTAGGTAATCTTAGGTGAGTTGATTAACTAGTCTCAGTTTCCTGCTCTTTTAAATGTGATGATCAAAAAACTAGTCATAGCATTGTAATGAGGGCCATGTCAGATGAGGTATATAAAATGTTTAGGTCAGTGCCTGAGACTTAAGATGGTTAGATGGCGTTAGCTGTTATTAATGTTGTTATTAATATTGACCAACTAGAAATAGTACGATGTACTTCACTGATTTAAGACATTGAGATTGCCTGCTGTTAATGTGTAGAAACCTTTGTCACCTTTTAATGGTCTCAATAAGGCTCACGATTATTCTGTGAAAATATATTTGGTGGTGAAAGAAGTTTAGGAGATCAAAGAGGCTAACTATGTAGGGTTTACTAAACTGGGCAAACTGGATTGACCATCTAAGGGCAGTGTTAAAGAGTTAGGAGAGATATAGTATAAGACAGAAAAAAACGGGCAGGGAGGGAAGAAATCAAAAAAAGGAGGAGGACGTAGCCTAGGAAATTGAGAGGGAAAAAAAGGTAGCCCAAGTATAAAATTCTGCATCCAAATCAGAGATATAACTGTCTAAGGAAAAAAGTGGGCATGGCCCATGTCACAGAAGGAGCAATTCTGTAAAGAAGAAGGTAGGCAGAGTGTGCAGGGGATCATTTAGTGTGACTCAGATTCCCTGGTTATAGGGTGGAGGTATTGGTATAAGCCTCGGGGGTAAACAGGATGAAGTGCACTATGTTTCACCTGAAGTAGCCCTCAGATATTTCAGTAGATGTGAGAAAAGGCAGATGCTGGCTGAGGAGGTGTGGGCTGACAAGGAGGATGAGGAGATCTGCTTATGAGCCACATACAAAATATGGTGCAGGTGTGGGAGTGGTGAGATGTAGCCTGGAAACCAGCAGAATGGAATGTGAGTTCTCAGGAATAAGCAGAGAAGAACATCTTAGTTTATGAGTTTCTTTTGCTTTCGCAGACATTTAATTCTGAGCGTCAAATTAATGTCAGAACGGGCAGTTTAAAAGCTCCAGTGTCAGATGGGATAAAACCCTCACTGTCATTGGGGCAGTAAGGAAGTTAAGTGGGGGATCTGAAGTAAAGTTTCCACTTCTTATCTTGGAAACAATTCATGGCTAGGTGAGCAGAAGCATAGAAATGTAACTATTGATGAGTGCTTTTTAGTGTCACATTAAGTCAGATGCAGAAATGGTCAGATGATATCTAAGACATAATGACTATAGATGGAATCCTGTTGAGAGTTCCCATGGGTTACTATTTAAAAAAACAAAACAAAAACAAAAAAACCCCTTCTTCGTAATTTATACAAGCTCATGAGTAAATAAAATTCAGAATATCAATATTTTTGTTTTCAAAAAAGCTACCCTATAAGTAACTTGTAATATGTACAAGTATCATCTGATTATTGGGCAACAGGTCACTTGTATTTACTGCTTAAAATTTGCAGACATTCAAATCAGAATACTGCAAATGCATTACTAAAATGAGAATCGGTCCAGCTTACTGGTCTGTGCCACATTGATTCTAGATGCAGCTTCTCTGCAATAAAGTGAATTTTATTTAAATAAGAATAAGTTAAGAAAGTTACACATATCTTAGCCTTCTTAGCTGGAAATCAAGTTCTTTGAAGGCAGAGTTTGTATTTGCTGTGTTGCACCTCTCGCGGTGCACAGCATATGTAGTGCCTTGTATATTATATTGGTTTAAATGTTTTTTTTGTATTAGTAAAAAACATATTTACTAATTGATTAAGGGTCGTGGGTGCTTAATCAATGTTTATTGAACCAAATTTTTGGTACCTAATATTTTGAGGCAGGGGTGCATTTTTTTCTGACTGTAGATGTAGCTGAAAGAGCAAACCAGTTACCTACTTAAATCCTTCATTTACCGTCTACAAAGCAAACCAGTTACCTACTTAAAATACTTCATTAACTGCCTATAACTTCTAGGATAAGACCTCAAATCATTCCCATGACACACAAGGCCCTTTGTGATTGACTTTGTTCACTGAGCCTAGCCATCAAGACGCATCCTGGGATTTTGATTGTACACCTGCCTGTTGTCCTAGCTCTCTGCCTAGGCTTTATCATCCTTATTGGGCAACTCCAATGTATCCTCAACAGGCTCCCCAACACTTCCACGTTTAAGTGCGGGAACTCTATTTTCCACCTCTATACTTAAGATCCAGCAGCTGCTCATCTATAATGGGTGATCAGTAAATTTCTGAGTTGAATGAATGTGTACTCATGACTGGAAATTATTTACATGATCCTATGTGCATAATTTAACTGCCTGATATTTGAAAAATGCAAATGTATTTGTTATTTGGGATTGCTTAAACTATCTGACCCTTCAAAAGGGGCCAACTTAATATCTGACCCTTCAAAAGGGGACAGCTTAACATTTTTTTGCAGAGAGTAATGATTCTTTTTTTTTTTTTGTCGTTTTTGTGACCGGCACTCAGTGAGTGCACCGGTCATTCCCATATAGGATCCGAACCCGCAGCGGGAGCGTCGCCGCGCTCCCAGCGCCGCACGCTACCAAGTGCGCCACGGGCTCGGCCCGGAGAGTAATGATTCTTGAAAGAGACTCCTTTGAGGGCCTTTGGGGCTCTTATGACTTGCCTATCACATGCCAGCTCTATGACACTAGCATCTGAATAAAGTGCAAAAAGTATCATTAAAAAGTTCCTTGCAATTGGCAAAGTGGTGATCCATTTGGATGGGGTCACCACAATTTTAATAAAACTTTTTCTCAAAGTGCAATAACAAAAAGTGCTTAGAGTGGTCATATGTCTCAGCACATCTCCTGAATTGCTAGAGGACTAAAGGGAATTTGTTATAAGCTGATGGGTCACCAGTTTGAGCATGGGGATTTTTCAGCTTCAGTGACCTCACAGTATAGGCATTGTGACTGAAATTATTATTTCCTGCAATTGTTTTCTAAAGAATTATTTTTAAAATTAAGGCTATACATTGATGTAATTTCTGCTCAAGTGTACAGTAAATTATCCAAGCCAAAACAAGATAACAATAAGAAAACTGCCCAGGAAATCTACTATTTTGGAACTAAGAATAAAGAAACCAAAAAGAATTAGTTGCTTGCAAGATTTGAGCTAAATGAGTACTTTAAAAATAACACAGTTAAAATCTGACTTATTTTTCTTCAGCATAATCTTCCTGATTAAACTAGTTTTGACCAGAAGGATAAAAGGTAGATGATATTTTCAATATAGATACCTTTTGATAAATTCCTAAGAAAATTTTAGGAAGAAATGATGGCAATTTAGCATGAATTAGGTTGGTCTGAAACTGTGTCATTCACACAGAGAGTGTAATATTCTCTTTGATGCCAGATCAACATATTCACTACTCAACAGAAACAGGAATGTGAATGATCAGAGTGGCATTAGTCTATTTGTCCTGAAATACAAAGCATGAGGACAGATGGATGGAAATAAACTCTACTCAATATAATGATAGCAATGAAGAAAATAAAGGCAAAGTAAAAGATAATTTGTTTTTAAGCTGAAAGGAATTTGAGGTTTAATTTAATATATGAGATTACCTTCTCACCAGACAATAATTATTGCTGAAGAAAGCAATGTTTTGAGCTGAGGACAGTACTAGCCATACAAAATGTATAAAACATAGTGCCACACCTTGAAGGCCTCTTAAAACTTGGGTGAGCAGTAAGATTTACAAGATGAAAAGAACTCCATGGAGTAATTAATAATTAACATTTGCATAGCACTCAAAAGCTTAGGAAGTACTTTTCACATACCATTTTGTACATTTAAAAATGATGTTCTAGATTTCATTCTTCTGTTGTGGTTTCCTTTGGCTTTGTCTTTGGAAGATGGCACTAACTTTGGGACTGTGATTATTTCTTAGCTTTACTTCAATTTTCTCAACCTTTCTTATGGGTCCTATTCCCTGATCCTTCTAATTTTTATGATCTAACATCTCAACATTACCTCAGTGGGATAATGCCCTCGAATTTGTAAACTGAATTTGCTTATTTTAATTTTTAAACTTCTAAAACACCTGGTTTCTTACAGAGATAATACAGGTCCTGAAATTTCTAGGACAAAATTGATTATAAATGTTTTGTCATGTTGTCAGATCATGTGACCTGTCTTCTAGTCCAGAAAGTATGGTCACTTTATCTACCTGTAACCTCTACTTCCTTATTATTATTTAATCAATGAAGCCTTTAATCTGAATTTTCTGTTATGTATATTCGAATATATAGTTATATAGTGTATATATTCTGAAATTATACTTTCAAAGGTAACCTTATTGTCAAATCCCAATGGTCTTTCCCCCCACTTCTGTTTGTTTTCCTTAAACTCTCTTCAGTTGTATTCATTAATCTTTCTTTAAATATCTAGGATTGTACAGACCTAGGAATTTAGGTCACTTTCAGTAGATATTTTTCTTAGTCTCCTTTCATGAATTCTCTTCTGCTTCTCACAGCGTCATTCTTCCACATCTTAAATGGTCTACTTTCTTATGAGCTGCTTGAGGTTCTTGGAAGATTTTTTGAAGGCTCAGGAAAATTGTTTGCATAGCCACCTCAACTCTTTACTTCTAGGACTCTTCCTCACTGAATTATTGCCTTCCTTTAAGCTTCAGATAAATTCATACACTTACCTTGCCCACAGTAATTTATTTTCCTTTAAATTCTCAAGCATTTGACCCTTGCTACCTCACACTGTTAATTAATTTTATGTGTTCATGTCCCATCTCTTAGAATGTAAAGTTCCTGAGAATTTGGACTGTATTTTAACTTTTTTTTGGGGGGGGGGGTTGCATGGTAGGGGACAGTGAACAGAATACCCAATAAATATTTGCTGACTGAGAAAAGGCACACCATGTTGCATGATTTCAGTACAACACAGTCAACATCTTGTTTAGCTGTGCATATTAAATTTTTTCCCCTCCTTTTTGGTCTCTGCTTGTAAGATGGACAATTCTCGTTATAAAATTACCATATGCAATCTTTTTAGAAGTAAAAAAAAGAATTAAAAGATGGCAAAAGCAGGACTACAGGAGATAGTGGGAATAAATACTTACAAGGCTGCTACCTTGTGCCAGACACCGTGCTCTACCTGTAGATTTCTTTCAGCAGACTCAAGAAACCGAAGTCCAGCCAGGGTAGTTAATTTATCCAAGGCTGAGTAAATGACTATGCTGAGTTTCAGAAACCCATGTCTGCCTGGTTCCAAAATGGCAAGGCAGTTTTTGTGTTGGATGACTGTGAGAATTAAATGACATAATTTCTTGAAAAAGCACTAGGCACAACAGTTGACGTTCAACAAATGTTGCTCAAACACATATCTGCCCAGGAATTGAGACTACTTAAACAGGAGAGCAAAAAAACTGGCTGAATTAATACTGTTTCTAGGAAAGGCTGATGTTTGATTACAACCATCCCATGCCCTCCTTCACACTGACGCTAGGTAAAATTCCTGACAATATTTCAAAACATGATGCCCATTTCTTTTGCCTGATAACAAAAATTACACTTTCAAAAGAGAAAAGAGATTTAGAAAGTTGTCTTCAGCTGACAAGAGACTAAGGATCCCAATCATTTATTTCTGTAAAACAGAATTTTTTTCGTGCCTATTTTTTTCCTGACGACGAAGAAATGCTTCTGATCTGTAAGGGGGGAGGACGAGCCGCAGCCTCTCTTCCTTCCGCACCCGCTCCATGCACCTGGACGCGGGCGGCGCGCGACCCCGGCCGTGACGTCACCGCACCTGGCACCAGCCGGGGTCCGGGGAGAGAGCCCTAACGCGGCGGGGGCGGGGCAGGGAGAACGAGGGCGTTCTCGCGAGATTTGCCTCTTTCCCGTCCCAGCTCCCCGCACCTTCCCGGCCTGTGTCCCTGTCTCCACCTCAGACTTCGGCGTCGCGTTCTAGAACGGCGGGCGCGTAAGGAGCAGCGTGGGGCGGGTTTGGAGGCTGGACTGACGCTCGGGGTTGGAGCCGAGGGCTGGGCGAACCCGCGGGTCCCACGGCCCTGTGGGAACGACGAGGGGTGGGAAAGCCGCCGTCTGGGCGGGCGGGGAAGGGCCCTCCTGCCGCCGTGGCTTCGGCGGAGGCCAGGCGTGAGAGCTGTTGCCGCCTCACGGGCCGCGCTGAAGCGGATGGAGGCCCCTCCTCTCCCCGCCTGAGCTCAGGAAGGACAAGCGCAGAGCAGCGGGCCCGCCTCCTGCCGCAGCAGTGGCCGCGCCCGCCACAGGAGGAGGAGCAGTGGGCGCCGGGTTTCTCCCCGCGGGCGCCCCCAGCATGGGTAAGAGACTCGGGGGAGCTTCCCGCCGCCCATCCCGACCCTCCCGATCCGGGGAGGCGATGGTGTCAGCCTTGCGATGCAACACCCAACCCTCTCCGCCCTGCCTTCCACCTTGCTCTTCTCTCGGAGAAATTGGTCGGAGGGCTCGCGGGTGCTTCGTCTTGCGCTTCCCCCTCCACCTGTTTTCCAGTTCGCTGGAAAGGTGCGGGAATGGGGGCGGGGGCGCCTGGCCACCTCTCCTCGCCCACTGCCCGGCTAAAATCTGCCCCGAGCTTCTCTCCCTCCCCTAGTCCCTTCTTTCCCTCTCCCTCCTTATCGGATCGGGGAGGGAGATCGAAAAACTTGACAAAGTAGCCTTTTTAACATTATTTTTTCTGCGAGGTTTTGTCTAGGTCTGTTTGGCTTTTAAAGATATATAGAGAGGGAGTCAGAAAAGGCAACTTTATTTTCTTGCCAAAACTTGCAGGGTATGCCTCGAGGATAGAGAAGCTTGAGTATTTTACTTCTGTTCTACCTAGGCAAGTGTGTTGGCACTTAAATATTAAATCTCCTTCTGAGGACTGGGTTGGGGTTTGATAGGATTTCAGTGTTGAACCCTTTGAGGAGTAATTTCCTGTTTGGACTTAGACTTCCTTGCTGGAGGAGAGAAAAGTACAAGGCCTTATATGTTATTTACTATGTGTTTTAAAGTTTTGTTTGGAGTTAAGGCAGAATGCGTTGCGGTCTGATTTGAAAAGAAGTTTCGTTAAGTGGTGTGACAATTCTTTTGGTAACAGAATTCGGTGTGGGCTAGGAACTAACTCCCTCCATCCCTTAAAAATTAAAAGTAATTTAAAAGAGAATAGCTTTTTATTTTTTGAAATCAAACTTGTGCCGCCATAAGGCAAAGCGTATTCTGTTAGAATAAACCAAAGTTTGGTTTTGTAGAGTAAATCAGGAGGACGCTATCACTTTTTGCACCTGAGAGTTGGTACTGCTTCATATCAACAAACCATTACCAAAATTAATAATACATGAAACTAACAGATGATTTAGAAGCAGGACAAATACAGAGTACTGCTGATGTGGCACCCTCTGCCCACACTTTGTTTTGTGGGGGATACTTTGCGCGTAGTGTTTACAGACACTCGCCTAGCTATTCTTTGTTTTCTTAGACTTTCTAATTTTATGTTCCCCCACCTCCCTCCTGCTTTGAGGTCACTTTTACACAAAGTGCTCTTGAACTCAGAAACAGTAAAACAAAACGTTTGCTATTTGGAACTTTCAAATGAATTCCTTTCTAATTGATGAGTTGAGCCTACAGGGTAATTGCTTATTTCTTTAGTATTAAGTTATAAAACTCCTTTAACTGCTTTGGATGAAAATTACACTAAAATTAAATATACGGTTCTTTTCTGTCTTGAATAGGATGCAGAATATGATTAAACCTCTTTTGATGATCTAGGGTCATCATTTGTGACTGTCGTTTACTGTGATCCTTTGAGAATCTATGTTTAATCCAATATTTGGTATTGTTGATCCGATGCTAAATAACATTTCTTTGCATCTTGAAGTTATTTAAAATAGGTCCTTTTTTTCTTCTGCTTTGCTCGTGGATGTGCTTTTAGTGTTCCCCTTCATCCTCCCTTTTGTTGTTTTTCTAGAAGTGTGGAAATCATTCATATAGGCCCTTAGCATGTGAGGTCGTCTATTGTGAAAAGTAAATGGATACCGATACTTGAACATTGGAATACCTGTTTTGATTGTCCAGAGGATTTTTCGTAGTGACTTTTTTACTTTGTTCTGGTTAGGTGAGTTGCCAGATAGTCTTGGTAAGTTTCGACGTTAGCATACTCTCAACTTGACTACTCAAAATGTGTTTTGAAGGTCTGTTACTTGGAGTATTTATAGCTAATTTTTGAAAAGTGTTTGTAAAACATTTCCATATGAATGTGTACTTTAAACTTAGTGGTCATGTAATCATATTAAAATTCTCAAGTTCATTTAAAGGGAGTTTCTTCTTTAAAATTCATTTGCTTGGTTTTCTTATCTGCTTTTATTTCTTGAGATATAAGATGCACTCTAAAATGTTTACATGATACTGTATCTGATTTGTCACAGAATGAAAAAAATCTTAAAAACTTAGTTTTGAGATAACTTAGATACCTTTTAAGTGGTGGTTTTACAACTAGAGAGTTAAGAGCATGGGCTCTGGATGGGAGGACTACCTGAGGTCAAATCCTGGCTCTTCTACCTACTCGCTGTGTGACTCAGCAAGTTACTTAACCTCTCTGTGCTTTAGTTTCTTTATAAATGGGAAAAAAGTATCAACCTCAGATTGTTAGGAGGAGTGAATGAGCTAATACTTGTAAAGTGCTTATTAGAACATTGCCAGCGTTGGTTATTTTTATTTTCAAATGATTTCCCTAATTCTTGTACCAACTTGAAAAAAACAATTCTCAATTTTTGACCTTTGTTAGAAGCAGGCTATTGTCTTTCAAGGACCGGTAGGATGAGGTGATTTTGTATTAATGTAGAAATTGAATTTTATGTAATATAATCTTACAGAAATTACATAGGAAGATACTTTTTTTCTTTACCGATCGACCATCTGAAATCCAAAATATTAAATGCTCCAAAATCCAAAACTTTTTCAGCACCAACATGACGCTTAAAGGAAATGCTCATTGGAGTGTAAGTATAATGCAGATATTCTAAAATCTGAAAACATCCGAAATCTGAAACACTTCTGGTCTCAAGCATTTCAGATAAGAAATACTCAACCACTCTTGGGTGTACTGTGAGAAAGTTCATTTTTAGTTGGTAATAAGTTTAGTTGCTTAGGACAAATTTTTAAGTGGTGTGAATACTAGTAGAGACTTATTTGAATTTTATGTTAAACTAATGTTTTTAGTTTCTACGTTTGTTAAATGTGAAAAAATGCTGATCATCAAGAAATATGAGGCATTCTGTGTGGAAGAATGTGGGGAGATCTTAGGGAGCTAGAGGGGCAGTACTTATTTTTCTTGTTCCAAAAATACAGATTTGCATTTTGGAGGAGAATAAGACAAAGTAAATGGCACAAAGTGTTACTATATGTGAATTTTTATTTTTGAAAAACTAAGCTGATTTTAAGAATTAAATTTCTGTAAATTTTAGATAAGGTTATGAACTTTTTAGTTTAAATTTATTTTATAAGCTTGCAGATATCACATCAATCATGAGATTGTTTTAACAGAAATTTTCAATTGGTTTAGATGATATATACACTTTTGTAGTAGAGTGATTTCATTATTTTACTTTGCACTGTTTGGAGAAAATCTTGATTCATACGGATAAGTAGTTGCAAATGGAAATTGCCTGCTGATGGCACCTTTCGGTTTCAGGATGTACTTTAATTAAACTAAGCCAGAGCACGAAAAAAGAATATTAGGAAATTTTTGTTTCAAAGTTGAATCACTGGCAAATCTATTAATTTTGCTCCTTAATTAGTAAGCATTCATATCATATTTTCCTTAGTGTTTCAAACTTAGAATAGTTTAAATTCCATAAAATCACATTAAGGGGGAAAATTCACATTCATAATATTTTATATTTTCCTATAGAAACATGCCTGAAGTATGTCATATACCTCTCTGAAAGAGGGATTTGCAAAGTAAAATGATGTCACATTAACTAAGAGCTAATTTTTAAGGCATTTTAGATAAAAAGTTATAAAACACAAAGTGTTGTTGGTGCATGCTATATTGCCAATCAAAAATCCCCCAATTTTTATCTATGCATAATCCAAATCTGTTGTTTTTTCCCCCTTCTCTGTCAAGTAATGTCTTCCCCTATTGTTAATTATATTTTGAGTATAACAAAAATGTTTAATATTCTAATGTGTATAAAGTAGTGTCTTGTCAAGGGCTTGAAGACAGGCAGAGAAAAGGGTGTATGATTCTTGATTTCGGTGGGAATAGGGCAGAGCTGCATACCTGTTTCCTAGGTAAACTGGTGAAGCAAGTTGTGAAAGATGTGAAAGTTTTCAGAGTTTCCATTCAGAAAAGAAAGAGTTACTAAAACCTAATATGATGTCATTGAAATTTAGGTATATTGGGTAATTGTGATGGAGTGTGACTTGCTTGTTATAGGATTTCATATCTGACTACTATACAGATTAAACACAAGCAGGATTTAGGGACCTAATAATCTCAGCAGTCAGGCAGTAAATCTTTGTAGATGGAGAAAGGGGCAGAACTTTAGTCTGGCTAATCTGGATGGAGGTCCATATATGCCTATGGTCAGCCTGTTAGCATCATGGATATGTGTAGCAAAATGTAGCGTGAAGAAAGATAGGTTGAGCAGGCCAATTTAGCATGAGAGTGGGCTGGGTGGTTCTTAGCAAGCACTAGATAGAGATTCAGACTGGCATCCTGGAGGAAAAGGGAGGAAATGGGGTCTGGCAGTCAGCTTTGAAGACCTAGCCATAGAGAAACGAAGTCAGATATACAAGGTAGGTATTTGTTTGCAGAAAGAAAAGTGAGCTTAGTTTTTGGAATTGTTTAGGATGAGCCAAGCAGTAATGCTGACGAGAAACTGAGCTCCTAAACTGTAGACTTTTTATATATTTTCTGTCCTGGGACTACATTAGTAGTGTACATTAGTAGCTGAATCTGTAAGTGTGATATCAGTGGTCCTGAATAACTGTGGGGTGAAATGGGGTCTCTGAGTGCTCGGATATTCCCTAGTCATAGTTTGGAAATCCTAGGGTTTTGATGTGCCTGCTTTTTCTTTGCTGTTGTCTCTTTTTCACTTGGTTTCCTTTCTTTCAGACCCAGTGCAAAGCAGATTACAAAATTTCAGCATACCCTTCCGTTTCAGAAAGTACACAATCCTTAAGGATGTTAAGTGCTTATAACTGCCAATATAATAAATGGATGAGTAGGGCATTAAGAAACTTGAAAGTAATATTACTTGTTGGTCCCTTGGTTTCATTGAAGTGAAAGGCTAGTTTATTAGACTTTTTTAAAAATTTTATTTTTGGTAGAGTGTACCTGTTCTTTTCAGTCTTCCCTCACACTCCCCCCAGCTTTCTTTAGAGGTTATGTTAGATGTTTAGACTACTTCACAGTAGAGACACTTATTACTTTTTTTTTTTTAGTGGCTAACTGGTATGGGGATGGAACCCTGGACCTTGGTATTATCAGCATCACACTCTAATCAACTGAATTAACTGGCCAGTCCTATTACCACTATTAAGCAGATAGAATTTTCTTCATCTTCTTAGGACTTTTCTGACCAAAGACCATGCTATAGTACTATCATTTTTGAATCAAACTTGGTTTTAGCCCCAAGTGAAGTAGTCATTTTCCTCTTGGGCTTCTAAATGTTTCCTTCTTTGTACTAAACTTCACATTACTGCTTTTTTGCTTTGTTTTGTTTTTTGTTTGTTTCCGAAGGTTTCAGATGCTTTGATGTTGTACTCTTTAACCTGATCATTTCCGTTTAACCTGATTCGATTTATCAAAAGTATATTTACTAGTTGTATGCACTTAAAGGAGCATTTACTCTAAGAAAAAACTTTGCTTCTAAAAAATTTATTCTAGATTGATATCTGGCTAAAAGTGTTGATCTAGTGTCAGGTATGGTAGTGTTATGGACTCTTTCTTTCTCAGAGCCTATATATACCATATCGGTACTTTCCAGTGGCTCCAGTAAACTTGCATTTTATAATCTTTCAAATTTTGTGTAGCTTATTAAACTTGCCATCACAGTTCTGTTCTGTTTCTCAACTCATTTGCAAAATAGAGTACTAACAGGGTTTTAGTACTTATCAGTGTCACTTAGCTCAGGTTCCTTTTGATGATTCAATGTCTGAGGTAGTTTCAAAAGGGAGTGACTGTAGCATCTAATCACTAGGGGAGTCTAGTAGAAAAATACTTTTAAGTATGGTAATAGAAACAAACAGTTACCAAAAACATTAAGAGAAAGGTTCTGTCACAAAGTCACATCATCAAGGAAAGGAACTGCTGATAAATTAATCAAGAAATATTTGCCTTAATATGAGGAATGTGATTAAGGCCATGCTGGGTGCTAGGGGATTTAGGACAAATAAAAGTTTTGGTGCCTCAAGTAGTTTACAACAGTGTTAGGGATTGGGCATATTACTAGAATCACCTGGGGTTTTTTTTGTTTGTTTGTTTTTTTAATTTCCCATGACCCCTGGATTCTGATATAAATGGTCCTGCCTCTTTCTCCCTTCAGTTATTTATGGATGTCATAAATGTGTTGGGATGGCTTATAGTATTGAGATAGGAATAAGACTTCATTACAGAAATGAAACTTAACATGTGAATCCATTAGAAATTCAAACAAGAGGGGGTATGTAGTACTTTAAGGGGATATGTTCCAGTGTCACAAATATTAAAATGTAGTCAGAGAAGTGTAGGGACGATCAGAATATAGATTCCTGCTTTGGAAGGCAAATAGGGTTTATTCATTTCATTAGTTTGATCAGAGATGATATAGTGGGTACTTGGCAGTAGCCAAAGTATTTTTTTTCCTCTGCTCCAGGCAGTGGATCTTTAGAAAGAAGCAACCTTCACTTGAGCTGATCCCTTTGAGATCCCTTTCCCTGAAATATTAAAACTGTCTTATCCTTTAGGGTGTCCTATCAGTGGTTAGGTGTTGAGAAGGCCAGAAATGTACCTAACATCAAGACTGTCTTTATTAACTATAAGAGTGTCATTTGAATTTATCATGATTTTTGTAATAATCAAGTGCCAAATTTGTGATTATAAGTGTAGACGTTCATGTATTTCTGAAATTGAGATCATGTAGTCCTGGTTAAAGTAGAGTATGTTTTTAGGAAACATATTTAAAGTTGGTCTTACAAAAGCATACTGTTCTGCAGGGGTTTTCCACATTCTTTGTGTTAGAAACAACTTTTAGTTTATTTGGGAATGTATTCTCCTAAAATCAAAGTTTTGCATTAGGCTTTAATTAAAATTTCTGCTCTGCTGTAGCAGGTTGCATCCTGAGGAGTATTTTGCCTTGCTGTTTTGGTATGTGTGCGCATGTGTGTACGCCATATAAGATGAAGAGTCCATTTTTACTTACGTATTTGGCCACTCTTATCCAACACTTTTTAGGAAGCAGTTCAAAAAAATTACCTTAAATGATGAAAATAAATCTGTTAAAATTTCAGAGTGAGTGTCAAGTGGAAATATAAAGGCTATATTTCAAATTTCAAGGTAACTCCTTTTCCACAAAATTCTAAATTCTTATATTCTTTATATTCTTATATTTAATTGCAATAAATCATTGCTAATTAAATATATAATATCTTTTATATTATATCTTTTATATTAATAATCTTTTATATTTATATATAAAACCCAGTTGAACTTATGATTAGAACTTCATAGATTAAAGTCTAAATAAAAACTCCTTTGTTATTCTCTTAATTTCATGTGTAAATGACCTTACTTGTTCTGAGCTCATTGATGAGGCCAGAGATCACATCACTTATTTTATTATATTTAAAAAATTTGTTAACATTCTTAATGACTAGCAGTAAATTGGGAACTTGCTATGTGTTTACTAAGTCTGACTCGATAATACTTTAATTTGGAGTAATCGGGGAGAGAGGGCCAATCTAACAAATAATGCAAAGTTTAAATATATTGAAATATGTCCACCTAAACCAGAGTAAAAAAAATATTGCCCAGTGGAATTACTGTTTCAAATTGATGGATGAGGTCTAACCTGTTTTTTTTTTTTTTGAAATAAATTCTTTAATTCTATGTGGTTCTTAATTGAGGCTCTTACATCTGTTTAGTAGAGAATCAGTAATCTGGGATACTAAGCATCTTGTCAGGTGGGTCTGCTGATTCCCTACTCCATGTATGAAAATAAAGGGAAAGTTACCTGTTTTGCAAATGGGAGAATTTCTGTATGAGTCTCCAATTTGTCATGTTAAATTTAGGCATGAAGACTTATTTTTCTAGCTTTAAAAAGTTTGTTTAAAATAACTTAAAACAGTGTTGCTTGAACTGTAAAATTATACCATCTTTAAGGTGGGTGTCATGAAACAAGTATACATATATATATTCGTTGAGGCATACTAAGTTGTTAAATTACATATAAATTTTAAATTTTCTAGCAGCTACATTAAAAAATAAAAAAGAATAGGTGAAATTAATTTTAATATTTTAGATATGTTGAGTTAAAGAAAATGTGTTATTTCAACACATATTTAGTAAAAAGTGATTAATGAGATAGTTTACGTTTTTTTTCTGTCTTTGAAATCTGATATGTATTTTACACTTATGTAACACCTGAGTTGGACTAACCACATTTCAAGTGCTCAGTCTTTACCTGTGGCTGGTGGTTGACCAGCTGAACAGTGCAGTTTAAGAATGTAAACCATATAAGTTTGTTGTGAAGCTAATGAGCATATGTATGAAAATATTTTAAAGACATTATGCAATCTTATTAGATATTTAATTGGTGATGATTTATTGTAATTAAATATATTTTCTCATAAAAATGCTCATTTTAGTAGATTGCATATAATAGGCTTTATGTTTATTTTATTCTGTTTTCCACATAAAATGTGGTTTTTGGTACATGATCTGCTGGTGTATTAGAGGATTTGAAGTTTTTGAACAACATTTAGACTGTGATTTGGAAGTATAATTTGGTCTTAGTAATAAGAGAGCTGTTCTTTCAGTTTATAATGCTTGTGTAACTTCAGAAATAACTAAGATTTGAGTGGCATTTCACAAATAAATGAATGCTGTTGGTGAAGACCTGAAAAGGAAAACACAAAAATAATTTTTAGAGATGTAACAAGTTCCCCAAAATGACATGGGGTAAACATTTCACAGGCCTGTCAATTTTAAACATTTAAACTTTTTCGTGGACCTTTGTGATGGAATTGTTCTGTGAAAAGGGTCTATGATCTTCATGGGATTTCAGGTGAGTTCTGTGATCTGAAAATATTTCAGAAGGACTGTTAAATGCATTGTCTTTCATTTAATTCTCACAACAAATCTATACATTTTGGGGTACTGTTGTTACTTTCATTTTATAGATTAGGAAACAAGCACAGTAGTAGTAGTTAATTCAAGGCCATGGTTTGAACCCAGGCAATCCTATTCCATTGCTTGTATTCTTAACCACTATAAAATGTGGAACAAACGGCTAATTCTTCCTCTGGGAATTGTCATTTGGGTTACAGATAACAGGCATTCTTGATCTTCCTTTTTTTTAGCCATTCTGTCATCCAGATTGTAATTTACTTTGTAATTTCCTTATTACACTTACTATTTATTTCTGATTGTCCCTGTCAGAATATAAACTCCTGGAGTGAAGAGACCTTTTTTCCTTAGGTGTATCCCAAGCACCTAGAACAAGTGCCTTCCGGTAGCAGCAACTCAAATATTTGTGGAATGAAGATTGAGTATGATTATACTTGTGCTATACTATTAGACAGGAAAACTAAATTCATTGAAAATCAGAGTTAACAACCTGAATTAGAATTTAAAATTTTACACTTGATCTTAGCTAAAAGGCCAAGAAGCGGTAGAATTTAAAATTGTAGCCAACATATTTGTCATTTCAGTGCTACAAATACGTACTATATGTCAGACACTGTGCTGGGGCACAGATGAGTAAAAAATGATTCCCTGCTCTCAATCTTGGCCTATAATGTTTTTTTGGAAATTTGAATTTAATCCTTATTCTTTGATTATAAGAATTTAGGGGTTTTTTGTGTGTGTGTATTTTTGATAGACGCTTAAAAACATTATTCTTAAGTCTGTTGTTTTTATAGGTTCTTGTAGTTGTCTATATAACTTAATTATTTTTTAAAGTCTATTTAGAGAGCAAGTGAAATCTTTTATAGCAACTTCCCTTTTTTTGGTTAAGTTTAAAATTTCTTTTTAGCTGATATTTTGCTAATTATTAGCATTTAGGGAATGCTTACTATGCTGGCCATTGTATTGAATATGTAATCCCCGCAAGAGCGTTATGAGGTAAAACATTATTGTTCCCATTCTTCAGATTGAGGAGTTAAGTTAGAGAAATTGTTACTTGCTCAAGGTCAGAGACAGGATATGGAGAAGACAGGATCAAACTTGTATTGATCTGATTTTAAAGTGTGTTGTCTTAATTATTTCTTAAAACATTTTAGGAAAGGGACAGAATGTTGAGTTTAAAAAAGCCAAGTAATACGAATTGAAATGACTACCCTAATGTGTTTTTAAAATAAAGAAATTTAAGTATTTATCACCTAAAAAAGGTGGATTGGTATTACACATTGTTCTTGTGTTTGGGCAACTATTTTCTCTTAAGAAGTTTCTAACAAATTTTAACTGTCACACATCGATCTTTTGCTTCTGTATCCAACAGGTTTTCATAGGATTTTTTTTGGTGAGTTCTGTATAACTTTATGACGAACATTCATCTGGTATTTTTTGGTCTGTCCTGAAACATGCTTAAAACTAATTTCTAGTGTTTTCTCACAGTTAATAATGGGAGTAAGAGGAGGAATGAAGAATATTTGAATTTTTCAACTTACTTGCTCTTAGATGAATTTTGTATGTTGTTTTTAGGATTTATTTTAGAAGGAGGCATTAATCATATGTAGATGGTAACTGTTTTTAGTACTAACTCTTAAGTAATTAGTCTTTGGGAGATTAAAATCTTTTTTGTTTTTAAAATTTTTATTAAGGTTATTTTTGTGGATATCTGTCATCCATTGATCTAACTTAGTAATGTTAGAAGGAATGTAATACTGTGTAAAAATTTCCTTATATCAGATTTCCTTCTCTTTTCTCTTTGGATATGTGATAAGAGTATATGGTACTATGCAAACCTTTGAACAGTACTTGAGGTACAAAGTGGAAGAGTGAGTTTTCTGTGCAATTTGTTTACTACCTTAAGAAAGACTTAGATATACTTATCTCTGTTGAAAAACATGTAAAAAATGCTGCTTATCAGTTCTGTATTTAACAAGCCTGAGAAAATAAATGACAGAAATTCTAATATAGCTAAAAAAAACTTTAGGGATGATACTATTATATAACTAAAAGAAGTTTAGGGACCATACTGTGCTTTTCATCAGTATTTTGACTAATAGACCTGGTATCTAACTATAGAGGACTTAAATAATGAAATGTCATTGGTTAATGACATTAAGCAATGCTAATCAGTTTTGCATTTCTCCATTTATGGTAAAGAATAAATACTTAGTCCTGGAAATAAAAGCTTGGGTTTAAAACCTCATTCCTTTTACTGGGACGAGAGGGATGGGATTCATACAGTCAAATGCTAAATTTTATTATTGAATACTATTTTAGAATCTGTAAGGATCACGTCTATTTATATGATAAATTAGATTTTCCAAGATTGAACCTATCCCACGATAGACTCTGCTTGGTTTTGGTGACTAATTATCCAGTTAGAAGTTTGAATTCCCTTTACTGACATTTTTTTAGGACCATATCTATTTGAGAGAGTACATTTCTGGGTGTAATCTTTGGTCATTCAAATTATCATCATTCAAATTATTTCACATAATGATTATTTTAAACAGTGGAGCTTTGTAGGCTTGTTTTGTGTTTTATGGTAGTTTTTAAAAAATTAATCTTTAAAATAAACAGTCTACTTTTGGGAACTGTTTTTGAAGTGTTTTTAAGACTACTTCTGGATTTTTTTCCCCTGGATTATTGATCTGTTGATTTTTCTCTTGAGTAATTCAAATTTTTTTAAATAAAAACTTATCTATTTTATTCAGATGTTTAGGGTTTTAGCTTTTATAGCATATCCAAGAACCAGCCCAGTTTTATAGGTTCTCACATTTCTCTAGGCCTCTGAGTTTGGTCCAACTCTGTAGCATCTCTTTTTAGAATGTTGAATTGATCAACCTCTTTGGGCATTCTGTAGTCTCTTGTGGCTTAAATTTATTTTTCACTGATCATTGTGATAGGCTTCTTTCAGGTATTCAATCTTTTGAGATATGTATTGGAAGTGGGTTACTGAATGAACTAACCATACAAGTGCAGTATTGCTGTTGGAGGTAGCTTAGAATTGATCAGTTAAGTAAACATAGTTTCAGTATTTGGCATTAGAGAGGATGGCTACTCATATATTGGCAAAAATATCCCCGAATAGGATGGATGAAATTTATTTGGAGGATCTGGTTTACTGACTTCAGGAGGATATGGTTCATTTAGCTCTAATAAATGAGAAGTTTGTGTTTTTAAATGTAGTTGCTAATCTAAAAAAAATTAAAAATGGAATGCTGCTTTAATGTGTATGAGAGTAACTTTTACAACAAGCTAATTTTTTTAAAGAGTAGGTTAATTTTACTGGAAAAACATATACTATTTTGAAATGACATTTGGACTTCTGAGTAGAGATTTTGTTAAAATAAGGTAAATAAAATATATGAAAATCATCTAAGTATAATTTTCCAGTTCTGAATCATCAGAAGTATCTTTATTTTTTTCCCTCTTTTTAAGAATATTTTCTCTGGTATGGAGAGTTTATGGTTTGTAGTTATTTTCTTTCTGCACGTTTAAGATACTAATCTGTTGCCTTCTGGCTTCCAATGTTGCTGCTGAGAAGTCAGCTATTAGTCTGTGTGTTGCTTCTTTGGTAGCCTGTTTTTTCTTAAGATATTTTTTTCCCTTGGACTTTTTGCGTTTTTATTATGTTGGGTTTGTAGATTTTTTTGTTTATTTGGAATTGCTAGGTCTTCTTGAGGCTATGGATAGATGGTTTTTAGCAGTTTGGTGAATTCATAGATATTAACTTTCCATATATTTGCTTTTTATTTTCTCTTTCTGGGACTCCAGTTAAACATGTTGGATTGTCTTAGTATATCTTCTGTGTCTCAAATGTTCATTTCTATATTTGCCATATTTTTGTCTCCCTTGGCTTCATTTTGGCTAGCTCCTGTTTACCTAGCAGCCCTTTCACTGCAGCTGTTTCTAATATACTTTTAAACTCATCCATGGAGTTCCTGTTTTTGGTTATTGTCTTTTTCAGGTCTATAATACCTATGTGGTGTCTTTTTCATATTTGCTACTGTCTCACTGTCTACAGTTTTCAGCTCTGTGTCAATTTTTCAAGCCGAACTTTTATAATTGTGAGTATAGTAAATATTATTTTAAAGTCTGTATTTGATGAGTCCACTATCTTAAGTTCATTGGAATGTTTCTATTGTTTTTTGTTTCTCTAGGTACTTGTTTATGATGTTTTGTTACTTCACATGCCTTGTTAGTTTTGCTTGTCTCTGGATGTTTGTAAATTAAAAAATAATCTTGACACAGTTTTAGGCCTAGGATATCTTCTCCCAGAGAGAATTTTGGTTACTTCTCTTTTGTCTTGGTTTCCTGAGTCAAATAAATAACATTAATAAGAGCTACTGTGTTTAGGTCCTATCCCAAATTACATGTGGTTTTTCAGAGGTACCACCCTTGATAGGTCCTGGACTCTGCTTTTATACCCTACCATGGCAAGTCTTAGCCTCTTAGTCATGTCTGTAAGACTGGCAGATACCTCCCAAAGCAAAAGAGGCACCAATATTGTGCTTACCTCTCTGAGTTCCAGTCCTCACCTGGATTTCATCTGGTGATATTACTGTATTTTTAGTTTTTAGATCTTTTTAAGGAGGTGATTTTCTTGTTTCATCCAGCTTTTTTATTGGCCTTTCTTGGGAAGGTTAGTTCAAATTATGTAGTGTTCTGTTACTTCAGGTCCTTTGATGGCTTGTTTTTAAATCTTTTTATCCCTGCAGATCACGTAATTGCTAAAATGTGATATCTCATTAATGCGGGTTGCTTTCTGCACACTTGAAAACTAAATTGATAATTAGCCAAAGTAATTAACTTAATTTCACTTTCTGTCTCAGTGGTAATAACAATTGAAATGAAAGATAGACAAAGGTTTGTATGCCCTTGCAGTGTTTTATACCCTATATATACACTGTGGAGTGTTTTTCAGGATGTACGTATTCTTTTTTCCCCAAATAGTGTATTTAGTCAACGTTTATTTTTATTTATTTATTTTTTATTTAATCAGTGAAACATAACTGTTTTAAATAGTGGAAAGGTTTTGTTTAATTTGCTTCGGAGTTTGCCAGTTTTCAACGGAAGAATGAGTTGTGTGAATTTCCGAAATTGGGAGGTTACTGATTCTTGAAATGATGGCCTGCTTGCTAATTGTATAGAAAACTCTTGAGTTAAATAGGATTTTATTTAAACAGTTGTAACTTTTGAGTAAATGGAGTTGTTACATACTGTCTGGTTAGTATCAGTGTTTTTAGTAACTTATTCTTTACCCAATTAATATGTTTATTGTAGAAAAGTGCTAAGGTAGGGATTATAGTTTACAAGACTGCTCCTCACTTCTGACACCAACTGCAGAGTTTGGGAATTTCTAAAACTGCCCTCACATCAGTCCTAAAAGGACGCAGGACTTACTAAAAGCTGTTATACTCTTGTTTACAGTTTATTAAAGCTAAAGAATGCATATTAAAATCAATCAAGGAAAGAGAAGCATAGGGCAGAGTCTAGGAGGGTTCCAAATGTGGGGCTTCCAGTTGTCCTGTCCTGTGGAGTCATACAAAACCTTAGCTCCTCCCGGCAACGATGTGTGACACCACACACCTCAACCTTGGTGTCTAGAGTTTTTGTTGAGGAGATACAGTTTGACTGCCTGCGTGGCTGACCTTTGGTCTCCAGCCCTGTGGAGGTAGAGTGATACTGGATGCTCTAAAGCCCCCAACTTAATTTAATAACGTGGTTAGACTCTCTGATGTAGTCCCCAGGTAAACAAAGGTCTCCAAGGAACACGAAGTCCCCAAGTAAACAAGGACACTCTTCCTAGAGATCACTTCCCAGGAGATGAGAGCAAGCTCCAGACTTCTCTTTTAGATAAGGTTAATTCTTTACTATACATGAAATAAAAAGGTGATAATAAATAATATCTCAGATTCCTTCAGGCTGACATAACCTCTAATTAATATTTTGAAGGTAGCTAGTTAAGTACTTTTCCATGCATATTTTTGTTTCTTTTCTTTTTTAGAAATGTATGTTGTTAGTTTACATATGTTTCTTAACCATTTTTTACTTAACATTTCATACCTAATTATGAATACATTTCTTTCTTCTTTTTTTTTTTTTTTTGAGTCAAGCAGTGAGAAGGGGAGAAGAGTAGAACAAGGAGCTGATTCTGTAACTGACTGTGAACAATTGATTGAGATAACTCACTGTCTTTGGACCAGCCTATGAATAAGTTTAAAAGAGCAAGAATTTAACCTTATTTACCATATGGTGTTTTCTCTAAGGGAAATAAAATAGATTTTCTTTGACTCAATGAACATATTAATTATAACACGTGCAGTCATTGTTATAAACATTTTTTTACCATAATATTAAACAAGCCACTTTAACATTTACTGCTTTAAAAAAATCTTATCAAAGTGTTCAGATCCCCATACCGGCCAGCCACCAAAAAAATAAAAATAAATAAATCTTATCAGAGTAATATTTGCACATGATATACAAATATAAAAAAAAAATTAAATGACTTAGGATGAGAAAAAGTATTTTCCTGCTTCGTTATTGTCTACTTCTACTTTCATTCTCCAGAGCAGAAGCCACTTTGAACTGTCTGAATCTTTTTGTTTTAATATTTTTTGCTTTTATGTTTTTAAATGTTTGTACTGCTGATTTTGATTTGATACTTTCACTTTTTAACCTTTTGATATGATAGGTAACGATTAGCTTACTTATTATAATGTAATATCCTTTCTACTGTTATCCCAACATAGTTCTATTTCCCTATTGGATACCTTACTAAAATTAAGAGTATGGAGATTTAGTATCCCTTATTTGAAATGTTTGGGACCAGAAGTGTTTTCAGTTTCTGATTTTTTTTTTTTAGATTTTGGAATATTTGCGTATACATAAGGAGTTATTTTGGGGGTGGGACCCAAGTCTAAACACAAAATACACTTATGTTTTGTATACGCCTTATACACATCCTTTGAAGGTAATTTTATACAGTATTTTTAATAGTTTTGTACATGAAATGGTTTGAGTACATTGAACCATCACAAAGCAAAGGAGTCAGTATCTCAGCCACCCATGTGGACAGTCTGTGGTTGCTTGGCATCACCATCATTCCTGACTCTGAATTTATATGCTGCTGCTATCATTTTCTTACACTTGTTCACTCATAAGTACTTAACGGTAAAAAATACGACATACCATCAATACAGTGGAAAAAATAATGTGTCAGTATAACGAACCAGCAGAGTGGCATCACCAGAATACCTGACACATTCCTAATCTGAAAATCTGAAATACAGAATGTATAGAATTTTCTACTTATGGCATCATGTCGGTGCTCAAAATGTTTTGGATTTTGGAACGTTTTGGATTTCAGGTTTCAGATTACGGATGCTCAACCTGTACTAACACCTTTATTTCTTCTTCCAGTAACTTATATAGTATTTGTGGACTTAGCCCTTTGTATGATGAAGCTAGACCTCTACTAGCTAGACCTTTTACTAACTCCCCTCTCCCAGTCCTTTTTAAGGATTATTACCCTTTGTAATAACTAGGCTGTTAACATTTACATTTTGTTCTACAATCATAATTTAGTCCTTTTTTCTGCTGTAAAATAATTTGATCATCAAAATTAATGTAATTAGTTTCTACATTATTATGACCATGTAGCATGTAGATTTTTTTTTTTTTTACTGTTAGCCAACTAGTATATGTGATGAGTATATTATCAACATTGTATAGCTCTTTGCCTTCCCGGGAGTTTGTTTTAATCATCAACAGTTTTTCTCTCTTCACTGTCTCTTTGAGTTCCAGATTTGTAAGACTAGTATAAAATTTCACAGTCTTTACCCCACTCCTCTTTGCTGTCAGATACCTCCTAGAGCTTTTGGTCTCCTGTTTAGTATAGACTGTTTTGTTCCTTTAGATTTGTTGCACCATTGCAATTTTAGCACTTATTTTCTTACTCTCCAGAATTGGCTCTGCTATTTCTTGGATAAATGTGTCTTCCTCTGTTGTGGTTTATATTTTTATTTTTGTTGGGTAACATCATATAATTTCATATGTGGGAGTCAGTTTTCTTTGTTGTTGCGTGTGTGAAAATATTATACTCTACGCTTGCTTGCTGATTTGGCAGAGTATGGAATATTTTTCTCCTCCTCCTAGAATCTGGTATTGCCAATAAGAAGTCTTCTAATACTATTCTCATTCTTTTGTAGATAAACTTTTATTTCCTCTCAGAGCTTTCTAGGATCTGTTTATTCTTGTGAAATTTCACCTAGATGAGAGTACTTTTTTATTTGTTCATTGTACTGAACTCTCTCAGACCTCCTTCTATCATTTAGCCTTGAATGATTTTCTTGTATTATTTCACAGTTAATTCTCCATTTTCTTTTCTCCTTTTTGAACTCCTGTTTATTGGATGTTGGATTGATTGCCTGTGTCTTTGCTTGCATGTTTTCTTTGTCTCTTTGTTTTGCCTTTTTTGGAAAATTTTCTTGGATTTGTTTTCACCTTTCCAAAAAAAATTAACAAGACATTTTGGAAGATGTACATTTTCACAATCTTTTTATTTTTTATTTTTTCATTTAGCATTTTGTTCTTTTATGAACTTTAACTACATTTTTTGAGGATATAATTTGTGTATGTTTTTAATTTTTTTTTTTTATTTTGAGATAATCACTAAATTTTACGAATGTTAGACATAGAGTACAAAGAATGTTTTTCCTGATGGATATCTTTCACCTGAGTATTTTAGTGTGTGTTTTCTATAAACCAGGACCTTTTCATAACATAATCACAATGCAACCATATAATTTAAGAATTCACATTGATGTATAATCTGTATCCACTCATGTTTTCTTATTTTATTCAGTGGGGTAATTCTGTTAATTTCATTATTTTGATACTGAAATTGTCCTGATTTGGCCAGTAGGAGCTCTTTTGATTAACTTCTTTGCTACTGATATCATTTCGTTTCTTTGAGAACTTCCTTGCTTTCTGATGTAACGCAATGTTCCAGGCTTATCTTGTACTTTTCCTGCCTACCCCTGGAACTAGCCATTTTCCCAAGATTCCTGGTTCTTTTTAGTAGAAATTGGTATTTATAAGATCTTAGCATTAAGTTTACTCGTTGCCATTGGGGTGTTGCTGGTTCCAGGGAGGGAGGGTGTGTGTGTTTATGTGTGCTATGTGAGTGAATATATGTGTGTGTATCTATATATAGATAAATATATACATATGTTTATATCTACATGTAATTTTCTGTCTTTATCTGTTTGTATATGTATTGAAAACAATAAATTCATGCGAAACTTCTCATTGTAATTCAATATCACAGGATTGAATCTAGCCTTTTCTTTTTACAAGTAACTGTTCTCGGACACAGAGAAACTTGGCCCTCATTATCCTTAATATATTGACTTACTTGATCAGTTCCCCTGGTTGTAACCAATCTCTCATCACTGTTGTCACTTCCCATCTTTGCTCAGACACCCTCTTTTGCTTGAGTTCTGACTGCTCATCTTATGAGCAGTTTTTCAGTTTATCATGGTCTTTCATGATAAACTATTGTCTGCTCATATTTGAGAATAAATAAGTAAAAAGCTGATTGGGAACTCCATTTATGTGGATAGGACTTAACAGTTTAATTTTGGAATTGGCAGGTCAGGAGCTGCCCATTTCTGGAGGGGACCTCTAAATTTCTCAATAGTCATTGAAACCAGCATTCATCCATAGTAGCTGTACTATGTGATCATTTCCCCAAACTTGTTTTTTTAAATTTTTCTTTTGGGGGGGGGGATATATTAAACCCTTTAGTTTTTTGCCTTGGGAGAAAAATGCCTGGCTACTTACCATCTTGTCTTATTAAGTTGTTGGGTTGATAACTGGTGTCAGCCTTCCGTGTAGAGACTGAATAATTTACCTATGTTCATCTTTGCATTTCATGTCAGCCCACCTTTTCTGAATTTCTGGCCTTTCTGGAATTCTGGAGCAGTTTGGTATCTCATTTATAGCTCCCTTAATTCTCTAGGCTTCCTGTTCCTGGCTTTATCAGCTATCACTTGCAGAATTCGTTTAAATTTCTCACCAGCTCCCTTACCGTGTTGGGATGTTTTCAGCTGCAAAAACAATCCTCTCTATTTACGTAAAAGGTAAGAAAAAAACCACTTCATGTAATGAAAAATCTAAAAGTATTATAGTTCTGGGGTTGGTTAATTTAGCAGTTTTATGATTCCTGCAAAGATTCAGTTCATTTTCATCTTTCTTATCTTTCATCTTAATCATGTCTTCTGTTTTTCTTGTCTCAAACAGTCATAATATTTTTGAGCATCCCATCTTCATTAAAGAATGTCTGAAGTCTGCAGGAGGACATTCTCCCTTTGTGTTTTTTTTTAAGGTCAAATAAAACCTTTTCAGAAGGAAGGTCAGAATCCATCTGCTCTGTGCCTATTTGAAAACCAGTCATTGTATGTGTGTAATTGTATATGGTTAGAATTACCGTAAATGGACTGTTTCTAGACCTTTGACTCTTTGACCAGCAGCATTGTATATCCTGGTACCTACTCATCAGCATCTGCATTTAAACAAGATTCCCCATATGACTTGATTGTGCTTGGTACTTGGGAGGTACTGGTCTAGATTAGTCAAGATTTAACCCTGTGGGGCTGGGAGAACCCTCACTTGAAAAGTACAGGGTTCTAAAATATCTGAATAAAATCAAGGTTCTCTGAGAAAGAAAGGAGTGGGGAGAGCAGTATGTGAAGGGATGTTGGTGTGATGACAATGTCTATACTCCCCTTTTTTGCTTTTTGGTTGCAGTTTTGTGTGTGTGTATTTTCTGTTTTCCTATAGTTCTTGTAGGGGGAAGATGGATGGGCATATGGCTAGTCTGCTGTCTTGAATAGGAAGTCTTTTATTGCTTTTCATTTATGAACCCCACAAATTATTGATGCACATATGCACATATGATGTTGTATCCAATATTTAGGGAGATAAAATAGATACTTACTAATCATCATTTCAGGGTACGTTTGTTAGCTATTGTTCCATAACGATAATGACACAGATTTAGCAGCTTAAAACAATACACATTTATTATCTCATCATTTCTGTGGTTTAAGAGTCTGGGCATGGCTGGTTGGGTCCTCTGCAGGGATGCAATGAAGGTTTTGGCCAGGCTTGGGTTCTCATCTGGGGCTCAGCTTGGGAAGGATCTGCTTTCAGGCTCATGTGGTTGTTGGCATTATTCAGTTCCTTTTGGGTTGTTGGACTGAGGACCTTAATTTCTTGCTGGCTGTCATCTAGAGACCTCTCAGTTGCTTGCTTGTGTCCCTTTCTATAGGGCAGTTTACAATATAGCAGCTTGCATTTTCAAAGCTTGCAAGAGAAGTGAGTTTCCTAGCAAGATGGGCATTACAGTGCTATGTAATCACATACAGTCCATTATTTTTGGTGTATTTTATTGGTTAGAAGTCACTCACAGGTTATATCCACACTGAAGGAGAGGGAATTATACAAGGATGTGAATACCAGAAGGTGGGGATCCTGGGGTTCACCTCAGGTCTGTCTGCCACAAGGGGTATATATCTGACTTAGAATATCTGATGGCATGAATTATGTATTGTATTTCCTTTGAGGATCACATTTAAAAGCTGTCCTGTGCTCTGTACTAAGGTAATCAAGAAATTTGCTGATGTAGCCAAATATTTAAAGTAATTGAGACAAACCTTGATGATGTCTTTGTAGTATTATTGTTGTGAAACAGATTTCTTAAGTTTCTTAGTATGGTTTATAGTATTTCACAACTTAGTTTTCAGACATTTATTTATTTTTTCCCTTTTTTTAGTTGACTATATTGTGGAGTATGACTATGATGCTATACATGATGATGAATTAACCATTCGAGTTGGGGAAATCATCAGGAATGTGAAAAAACTACAGGAGGAAGGATGGCTAGAAGGAGAACTAAATGGGAGAAGAGGAATGTTTCCTGATAATTTTGTTAAGGTCAGTATTTTGAGTTACATTTGTACCTGTTGCTTCATAGAATTTTATCTTTAAATGTTAAGAATATGTATATTTTTAAAATTAAAATGTTCTAAGTAAATCTTTACTGTGTAGAATTTAAGAAAAGAGAAGTCCAAGTACTTCTAAAATGGATATCATTTTTACTTTGTGTCCTACTGGGTAATAACTGTATGTATGTGTACATGTGCACATACGTGTGTGCTTGTATACATTTGTATGTGTGTACCTATTTACTTATCTTTTTAAAATAAATAATAGTTTGCATTTGGGTGGCACTCTGTCGTTTATAAAGTAGCTTTGCAGTATACATTCTCATTTGAACCTATAGTACTTTTGTGAAGTAAGTAGGGCAGGTAATACCCCGTTTTACCTCCTTTTAAATATGGTGACATTTGTACTGAGAGGCTAAACGATTTAACCATTGTCAGATAGCTAATAAGACAGAATCTGAACTGAAGTCTGGGATAGTTACCTCACACGTCTTCTCATCGTATATTGTTACTTTTCCAGCCCCTTTGAGAATGTATTAGATCACACTTTTTGAGTTTCAGTATTGCAGCAATTACTTTCAACTATCAAACATTCCTTTTTCAGTAAATATTCTAGTCATCTCTGCCAGAAAACAAGCTTCAAGACTCTTATATCTGTTATAAACTAATAAAATTCTCAGTGGTGTAGAGAAGGAAAAAAAGAAAAAAAGTAAAGAATATCTTTATATCTTTATATTTTAATTGTCTTGTTTTCTATATATTAGATTTCTTACATCCAGCTTTATCTTCTGTCCTTATTATAGTATGATAACGAGATCTTCTGGGAAGGCAAGAGTGTGTCTCATTTGCTTTTCCAACTTGCACGGTAGTAGTTAGCAGAATATTTGCACAGCATGGACGCTTAGTTAGTATTTGTTCCCTGAATAAATTTGTGTTTATTTTAGTTGTGGGAAAGGAAAAATTAAACTGCTTCCTCAAATTGCAGTTGTATGGAAGCAAAATTTTTTCTTCAAAACTAAACTCAAGAAACTTCAGAAAAAGGCATTTGACATCAGGGAATTTCAAAGACTAAAAATGGGATGGGAATATGTGGGAAAAAAAAATAAAAATATAAAGATAACAAAATGAAACGGCTTGAAATGCACAGTTGTTTCAAGGTGACTTTGTAAAATGGAATTCATTCATGTTCTTCCACTGCCTGGATCTCTAGAAATTCTGCTGAAAAAGAAGGTTTTATTTTACAAGTTAAGGAAATTAGATGGCTCACTTTCAGAATAGACTAGCTTATTACATTGTGGTACCAAATATCAAAATCTCGGTGGTGGCATACACAATGAAAGAGTGTATCCTTTCATGCAAAGGTTGTTGTGGTCCAGCTAGCCAACTCTCTGGGCTGCTTTTCATGTGGTGGTGGCACAACCTTCTAGGCTGCTTTGATCTTGTGGCAAGTCCATAACAACTGTACTTCTGTGATGTTGAGGTAGGACAAGAGAGCATGGAGTCACACATCTGGTTTTAATTGCTTCCCTGAGGAAGTGATACATATTACTTTTGCTTGTATTTCATTGGCCAAAGAAATGATGTGGTCCTGCCCATCAAAGGAGCATGAAAATATGATCTTCCTCTGTGTCCAAAAAGACAGTAGAACTGGAAACACTAATGAGCATTAGTAATGAATGTCTGCCACACCAGGTAATGCCTTGACTGTGTAATGGATGCTATACTTGATATTATGGCCTCTGGTTTGAGAGAAGATCCTGAATTGGTTAGAATACAGCCGTGAAACTGGAACAGAAAGTGTTATATAGAGAGATGATACCAGATGAAAGAAATTTTCCCATTTATCTATTTTCTGTTTTTTCCAGTGTGAGGGAGAAATGATATTTTAATTTGCTTATTAAAAGTTAGGAAGCAGAATGGACAGAGGAGGCTGAGATTTTGAGTTGCAGAGGAATTGAGATTTAAATAGCAAAGTCATGTACAATTAACTGTGTTCTTTATTTAACTTAGATCAACAGTGTATGATTTTATATTTAGTGTAGTGCTTTAGGTTTATCAGTTCTGTAGTTTTTGACATGAGCTAGTATTAGTTGTCAAATCTGGTTTATTTTTCTTTAGCATCTTTTTTATTTTAAAAGATGCAGACAGTGTGGTATATGGTTTTTAAATAAATTTTTTTAATTGAATCATTGTACATACTCATGGTGGTGTACAGAGTTGTATTTCGATACATGTATTCAATACAGTGTGTGATGATCCAAGTTTAGGTATTTAGACTCTGGAGTTTGGCAGACCTGTGTCTCCTTGGTCAAGTTATTTAAGATTTCTTAGTTTTTTTGTTAGCCACTCCCCAAATCTGCTGAAAAGAGGGCTATTAGTATTATCCCATAGTATTACTATGAGTATTAAATGAGATGGTGCAGTAAGTGCTTAGTAGTAGTATATAGTGCCTGGTGTATACTTAAATGCTTACTAAGTTGAGTGAGTTGTGATCAGCATTTTGCAAAAATAAAATGGATTGGGATGAAGTTGAATAGAAAATGTAAGTTCATCCCCAGGTGGTGTGAATAAGTATTGTTTTGTAAAACATTTTGTATTAGGTGTGTATTGGAGGAGGTTCTAAGTATGTGTGCTTGAGTGTGTTTGTATGTGCATATATACTAGGGTTGTTACAAAGTCCTCCCCCTTCTTTATTCTGAGGAAAATGGGATAATTAAAAGAGAACAGTGAAAAGATGAAATTTGAATTTTTTTAAAAAATCAAGTTTATTGAGGTATAACTTATGGACAATTAAATATACTCATTTTAAGTGTATTGTTCTGTGAGTTTTGACCTGTGCAACTACCATGACACCAAGATATTAGAACAGTCATTATCTGTAAGCGTTTGTGATCCACTGCAGACCCTCCCTCCACACCCCCTACTCTCCCTTTCCCCAGCCTGCTCCAGGAGGCAACCACTGATGTAATTTTTGTCACTTTAGATTAATTTTGCCTTTACTAGAATTTCATATCATTAACGATACATTCTATCTTTAGTTTATCTGGCTTCCTTGCTCAGTATGTTTTAGAGATTCAGCTATGTTGAATGTAGCACCAGTTTATTTCTTTTTATTGCTGAGAAGTGTTCCATTATATGGATATACCACAGATTGTTTATCCTCTGCCTGTTGATGGACATTTGGATTGTTTCTGTTTCTGGATATCATGAGTAAAGCTGACATAAACCTCTATATACATCTCTTTGTATGAACATATATTTTCATTTCTTTCGGATAATATTGTGGAGTGGGATTGCTGGGATATATAAGAAACAGCAAAACTATTTTCTGAAATGGTTGTCTCATTTTACATTTCTGTTAGCAATATGTTCCAGTTGCACTGCATCCTGCCAACATCTGGTATTGTAAGTCTTTTTATTTTTAACCATTCCAGAGAGTGTGCACTGCTATTGTATTGTGGCTTTAATTGGCATTTCTGTGATGACTGATAGGCATATTTTTTTTATGTATTAATTGTCCGTTTATGTATCTTGTGAACTTTTATGTCTGGCTCTTTGGCCCATTTTTAAACTGGACTTTCTTACTGAAATAAAGGGTTCTTTATATACTCTGGACACAGTCTTTTGTTAAATGTATGTGAAATAAGAACTTTTTCCTCTATAACAAAGAAGATTAACAGCAATTTTAGCACCAATTAAGGGATGCTTCTCAGTAAGTTGTGTTAGAAGCATATACTTTTAATTAATATCCCTACTTGCAGTAGTTGTAGCAGGCTCTTTTCAATTTTTTTTTTAGATATTGGGTCTCTTCACTATTGCTGATAAGAATCTAAATTCCTTAGGTACCCTCTATTGTGCTGTTTTTTAGTAAGAGCAGTGACAGTGCTGTCACATATCCTCCCCTACACCTTGCCTCTTGGTGTTCCAGCTCAGGTATTTATTGCCTATTTGTTATTCATTTATTTGTTCAAATATTTACTGAGGTTCTTTGTGCTAGGACTTTTTATAGGTGCTAGGGACACAACTGTGAATAACAGATCAGTTCTGTGACTGATGACTATGGAGACTTACTTCTTTATGAGCTTATATTCTAATGGGGGGGGGCACACAAATGTGAAAAAATAAATGAAGAAGATGAAGATAATTTTTGATAGCCATAAGTGTTTTGAAAGGAAAAAAGTGATTGGTGAGGGGTAGAAGATGGCGCTGGTCTGGGATAACATCTCTGTTGGCCAATAAAACACAGAAGAGTGCAGAAGAGTGCAGAAGACTGAAGGAAAGAATTTACTTTGAGAAGGATTCCTGAAATTAGAAGAAGGTAGGCAGCATGTGATGGATGAGGTTGCCAACTACTGTACTAGAGCTACTTTCAGGAAGAAGACAGCAGCACGGCATTGTGAGGGGAGCATGGCCTTTGGAGTCAGGATGTGTAGACCTCTGTTTGACTTCTGATGACCTACAGACCCCCCCCGCCCCCCCATTACCCATGTGAGTAGCTACTGTGTGTTCTTCCTGAAGATGCTTCACTCTAGAATGCGAATTTCTTCTTTTGTCAAAGTAGGGAATCCCACTTGTTCAGTTCATTGGTAGGAATTAGATTTTGTGGATATATTCCTTGCATGTAGGTATATTTTGGATTTTATTATTTCATTGTGTTATTTTCTTGCCTGAGAACTGCCCATTCATATCTGAAAGGGGAAATTGGAGAAGAAAGTCACCAAAATTATGAATTTAGTCAACAAGTTATTTTTTTTGAATATCTGTAATATGCTAAGTACTGTTAAATGTCAGTAATAAAATAGGGAATATGGGAGAACTTTTCTAGTGGCCTTTTAAGAAAAGTTAGTTTTCAAGGAAGGAGAAAAATAAAGAGGAAAATAATTGAAATGAGAAAATGTGTAACAAGCAGTTAGCTTGATTAGTCTATTTGCCTAAACCAAATCTGTAGACTGGTTGTGGAGCAGATCAAGTCTATTTGAAAGTGGGCTGACTGGATGAGAAGCTAGACAATAAGAAAGCTTTTAGTGTATTAGGATTCGTATAATTTCTTAGGGCAGAACTAATTTTGATAGTTGTCTCTGTGGAATAAAGTCTTAAATTTACAAAAGTGGTCTGGTGAAAATGATCTTTTTTGTTGAGTCTTTTGGAATAGAAAAGGTAATTCGTTGAAGAAGCGGGGGCTAAAATGACTATGGAAACTTGCTTCAATTACTGAGAGGAGAGAGAAAGTAGACATCTATGGGGACTCTTTATTAAAAGCTAAGGATTTATATTCAAGTCCTGGTAGAAGCATCAGTCATAAAAATATTTTTAAACACCAGAAAATGAGGGTACTTCAAAAAGATCAGGGAAAATGGAGTTAAAAGATAAATATGAATCTTTCCATGAACTATTTGAAGATGCCTCCTATTGATTGAGGACCTTGGATCTAAATATAAATTTGATTTTCCTAAAAAGGGAACCTGTGCTGAAAAAAATAAAATGACTTGTGTCAAAGTCCAGTGCCCCCCTGGTCTTCCTTGACAGTTGGGGAGAGGGGCTTCTTGTTACTTCTGGGTGGGTCTCCACTGATACTTCCCTGGCTGGAGGGGCAGATGTTTCTTATCAGTGCTACCCATGTGGCCTTCACTGACGTGTGGTTTGTTCCCACCTGGTGGGGAGGAAGGTCCTGGCTGTCCAGTTGGTCTTCTCTGACACCATTCTGGTGGGGGTTATGGGGATATGGTGGTGGTTGGGATGCCTTTACAGCCTGATGAGGATGGAAGTCTAGGTTTCCCGCCTGGTCATTGCTGACATGGATACAGTTTTTTTTTTTTTCTGTGATATTTGATTATAGTAGACTGGTTATTGTCTATGAGCTTTCTGTCTTGTTAGGCTGCCTGTTTTCCTGATCCTTTGGTGAGGGCTAGCAATAGCAGGCTTTTGTTGGAGCTTTTTTCCTTTGTGCCCATGGGCATTTCCAGGTTGTTTGCTTCTCAGTACCTAGCCTAGGATATAGGCAAAAAGAAAATCAGTAAATTCACTGCTGTGTTGTTCCTCAGATTCTAAGGAACCTGATCTCTTTGGCTGGTCTACCTTCTTTTCTCTACCTTTTAGAATATTTTTTAAATTTATTTTTTAATATTTAATGTCCAGAGTTTTTAATTTTACTTAGTGGTAGGAGTAAGGAAATGTATATCTCCTTTATCTTTCTGTAAGGGGAAATCTAGAGGGTGATGCATTTTAGTGGAGATTGTAATGCACATCCTTAACAGTTACTTATCTTGCTCCTAAGTAAGGTTTATGCAATGTAAGCACTCACAAGTATGAAAGTTTTTTTTTCTTTTAGAAATGGTGTAAGATTCGCTGTTTTTCTTAAGCTGTTGTTATAAAGCCAGTTTTCAGAAAAATGTAGTATTAGTTACCATTGACACAGGAATAGGTTTGCATTCAGTAAAAAGATAATAACCATAGTTGATAACCCTTATTTATTTCAACAATAATGACTTGCTTCTGAAGATTACAACACATGACGTTTAAGATAACATAGGAGAGCAAATGACTACTTGTAGACATTTAATAAATGTTAGTGGACTCTGCTCACTGATGAGTTTCATATTAAAGGGTACATAGTCTGATCACCTGAGGAGGTTGGGGAGAAGTGGAGGATTAATACTTTAGAGGGTGCATTTTGTAGTTAATTTTACACATCTCAAAGCACAGAGTCAAAGAGAAAGCAGAGAAATGTTAGTAAAATAAGATATCAAAAGATGTTAGAAAATATTTTTATCAGTTGTACTAGAACAGTATTTGCAGGTAGGGAGTTTAATCTGAACTGGGAAACAACTTTCTTGTGAGCTTTGTACTGATCCTGGAGGTGGTGTACCTTCTTATACAACCTGTTATTGTTATAATGTTTTTACTTTAGAGCTTCATAAAATAAGTGAATATGTTCACAGAAGATGTCTCAGGTGCTGGTAAGTGAATTGCTGTTACTTACATTTTTAAATTTAAAACGAAAGTTTGATCTCTTTTGAAAACTTCCCTAACCTTGATAAAGTGTTTTAGAATTCTTGGTGTAATAAGGAAGCAGGAAACAAAAATTCAGACTCAAATGTTTCAGGAAGCTGAGTGAATAAAAATCATTTGCATGTTTTTTTCTTGGTTTTTAAACTAAATTTCTAGCAATTTTTTTTCTCATTTAGAAAAAAGATTTAAATCATTGCTTCTGCTTTTTTAAAAAGAAAATTAGGCAGTTTGAAAGTTTATCTTGTACATAGAAATGTTTGTTTTCAGTTTATTTCTGGATTCCACAGATTAGATGCTTAAGTAGACGTTACATTTTAAAAATGTATTTAAAATCTTTTTTTAAAGCTACTTTTAAAGAAAAGTAAGTAGCAATATGGGGAATAAGAAGATCTAATGCATATAACTAATTTGGAAGGGTCTTGACAATTTTTTATATAAAAAAGTTATCACAGTGTTTTTCTAGAAGAATGCTGATTTAGTTTTTGAATCTATCAGTGTTCTACAGTTCCTGTTAAGAAGAAATATTATTTGAATGAAGGAAATGACAATTTGGTTTTATATGACCTTTATTTTTTAAAAACCTTTACTTTGTATCTATTCTTTTGGATAAAACTCAGTGATATTTTTAAGAATTAAGAGATGTATTGGTGGCTGAAATAGAATAGTTTAGGAAGCTAGCTTTATAACAGTGTAATTAGAGAAGAACATTTGGTAATTGATTTACTTTCATTAATTGGAGACAGATTAAAGGAGAAAGCAACTCTGCAGATATCAGAATACTAAATGGAAGAAAAGTTTACTTGCTAATTGGAAACAGTGTTTATAAAAGGAGTAGATGTTCATTATTAGCTTGACCATAGTAATCATTTCATTGTGTATATATGTGTATCAAAACATGTTGTATACCTTAAATATATACTATTTTTATGGAAAACAAAAACAAAACAAAAAAACAGAACTCAGTTCCCACCCGTGTAGAACATGTTGCTTGAGCAAGAAATAAACCTTCACTGAAAAAAGGCAAAAAGCAAAAACAGTAGGTGGAATGCCAAAGTTGTGTACATAGTTTTTTCTGATATATCATAGTACATTTTTTGTTGCATACTGTTAAAGCATTAACTATTTAACACTGATTAAGAGTAATTTTTTCTTTGACTTGGGTTATTTTAGATAATACAGTATTCTTTTTATAATACTACAGTATTCTGAATTCCCTGTAGACTATCTTCAGTGAGTTAGACAAATAGTTCACACAGGTAATACTAGAAAGGATGTGTAAGGATTTGGATTTGCTAAAGTGTACTCACACAACAGATAAATAGTTTTCCAAACACCCTATAACAATTTGACTTATAGCGCTATTACTTGTGGGTACACATATTCTTTTATTTAAATAAACCACAGAAATATTTATTGTGAAAAGTACATTGCTTTTATTATAACCCTTCCCCCAAATCTTCTTCCATGTTTAGAAATCTGGTAGATACTTTTAAAGACTGTTTACTGTAGAAAATCTTTTAAACTGAATTATCTGTATCCGCCTCCCCCTTTACATACTTTACATACTGTTCTTCACACTGTACATAGAAATATAGAAATTTAAGACATTATATATAAATCATGTTAATGTTTGCCTGGGACTTAATCTGAAAAGTTAAATTTTAATTTTTCTCCTTAAGGAGTTAATTTTGTTTCTGCTAAGGTATTTCAAATTGATTACTACTGTAGAAATAATTTAAACCAGGTATCAAGAAAGCTTGAGTGCCAGAAGCTGGGCTTCTGGGATATCTTCTGCTGTTGCTTCTTGAACCAGCACTAACTGCCTGCTTGTCACTGCCGTCTGTGGCCTCAAGGAATATAGCACCTTTGAGAGAGGATCTCTCCTATGTAGGCCTGATGTCTTTTCTGTCAGAAGAAATCAGACACATTAGCCCTCATTCCCCGCAGTTCTTATTCTAAAAGCCCTTCACACTAGGCACTGAAAGTGCAAATAACATTTTTTAGATTTACAAAACTAGTATGAAAAATGTGACCATTATAAAATATTGGGGTATTTTTAACCCATTTCAATCAGTGTGGTATGTGTGAAAGAATATGGGTAAGAAAAGAATTCTTTACTTAATGTTTTTCCCACTGTACTTCACTTGGCTCTCATTAACATTCTTGGGGTAGAAATAGGAAAGGAGTAGGATGCCATTGACAATGAATTTATGCAACCCAGCCCCCGCTTTCTACTTTTGCCTTTTCCAAGTGGGGGAGGGGCAGTTTAAATAGGGAGTTTCTTTGTCCAAAGTGGAGAGATAGCAATTGTGTAGTGACAAGCAAAATTGGGGATAGAAGTTTAGAAACTTTCAAAATAGTCCTGCTATATTATATCTGCCATTGTTGTTTTATTTTGCTACTTTTGATCTATTGACATTCAGAAGGTGTGTATTGATTTCATATTAAGGAAATTTTTTCCTTTGGACTTTGACTTAAGGGTTTTTTTTGTGAATGTCCTATTTAATTTAATCGTAATTAGAAGGGAAATCAAATGACTTGAGGTATTTCTTGCTGGATCATTTCTAATAAAATATTACTTACATTCCAAAGAACAAAATAAAAACTTTAGGAATGGGGTGTAGACCGGTTTGTTAAGTTAGAAACCTAAATTAATCATTTCTAGACTAATTTTTAAAATGTAGGCCAATAGTTAGCTTAGTCGAAGCTAAAACAGTAGGCATGTACCAAATCAACATTTAATACTGCTTCTTTTCCTTATTCTTTATTAATACCACTTTTTCCTATCATCTGATTATGTTTCTGTAAAGTAGGAGGTACTAATTTTATATAATACTTCTGGAAATCCTGAATGTTAAATTAAAAATAAGTATATTCCTTAGATTTTAATTAGCTCAAACAGAACTCTCTTTAGGAGTTTGGTGATTAGGTAGCCTGTCTCTTTAATTTGAAAAATAAAGAGAAGTTCTTGCCCTCTCATCTGGTTTTTATTAGTCTTTCTGGCCTTTGATTCTATGAAATACAAGTTAATTGCTTTCTGTTTTCAAATTGTGATAATGTACTAACCATGATCATGTAACCAAATTATTATGTGGATTTATTAAGACATGGAATGATTTGTGAATTTTGTTATCTTTTTAGTTATCTGTTTTTGGTTAGTGCAGTCAAAGTTAAGTATCTTTGATTATCTTAATAGGTGAAGAATAGCTATATCCTCTCCACTAGTTGCTTGTTTCTCATCCTCCTTTATTATGCTTCTTCCTACTCATCTGTGAAACAAAACCAATCAGTATAGTACATTCTTATCTATATGGAGATTATCCATATAGTATTTTTTCTTTGTCAGTTTTGTATTGGCATTACCTGTTGTTCAGGAAGCTTCCCTCTTTTGGAGAGTGAGGTTTTTTAAAGAGTTTTTCAGAGTTTGCTTTGTCTAAACATGATTTCTCTCTAAGTGAGGCCTCTTTTCACTGCATCTCAGGGTCATTTTCAAAATCAGGAAAGGAAGTAAAGTTGGTAGAAAAATAAATAAGACACTGTTAACATGAGTTTTATTACTGGCTGTTCAGGTAAAAGGGAATAAAGGACAGAGAGGAAGGGAGAAATACTAGAAGCCTCACTGACATTCTATAGGCACTCAGTAAAATTTGCTTTTGAAGATGATAGCCAAAGAGTAGTTTGGAGGCACTATGTGTCCAGAAACTAGGGAAGAGAGTAGTTTGGTGAGACAGTATGTTTGTGTATCTACTGGTAGGGAATTAGGGGGTTCCAGAGAGGGAGGTGGTGGACCCCAAAGCAAACTGCCTTATTGTAATTTTGCCTTGAAGTCACTTGGTGCTTGCAATAACATTGTAGTTGACACTATGTATTTAGAAGGCTATAAATGTCTGAGTTTTTCCTATTCAGTGTAGACTGTATATGTATTTAGTTTGCTCCCCCCCTTTTCCTTTTGTGTCTTCTGTCCTCAGAAGATTTATTATATCTAATATTCTTGGGTATGATTGTGTCTCAGAGAATATTGAAGGTCCCTAAAATGGTTCTAGATCTTGAGCAATGAATTAATATGTCATATTCACATGGTTAATTTTTATTAAAGATAACACAAACGTCCAAGGTTATATAGCTAGTGAACCAAGATTGAGTAAAACCAAGATTTGTACCCAGGTCATCTGTCTCCTGAATCTGTACTTAAGCATGTTTGGTCAAATTGGAGTTATTTTCCTAGAGGAACAGGATTTGAATGTCAAGCCAAGTAGTCCTTTGTACTAGAAAATAACAAAGCTCTCAGAGATGTGACTTTTGTTTTTTAAAATGTAGGTAGCTTATGAGGCAGAAAGGAAAATCTAAAATGAGTACTGTTTGGTATGTTGAGGTTGTAACTGCCAGTCTTTATGTTGATTTTGTTTTTATTAGCCTTTTTATTAGTTTGAAAAGTGCTTAGTACAGTCTTAAAACTGAGGTTTTTACATGTTCATATGTCATGTGTTATTAACAGCAAATCAAAGTATTTTTCCTTAAGTGCATTACCAATAAAAATGAAGCAGTCTGCATTGTGAAATATTTTGTGCATCCTCCATGATTTGTACTTTAGTAACTTTTCACAATTCTTTACCCACTTAACTGTTTTTCCAAAATAAAAAAAACTTTTCTTCTGATTGTAAAATGATATGCATTGTTTTTTAAAAAACAAGCATCAAGCAGTTCTGAACAGTGATTATGAAGAAGTCACTATGATCAGAAATCCTACCAGATAGAGAATAGCAACTGACTAACATGTGGTAAACACAACACCTGGAGAAATCTGGGAAGATGTGCTGTACTCACTGAAGAAATGTGCCTGTTCTTGATGCTCTTAGGCTCTTTTCTTCCCCTCCTGTGAGTAAACTTAAAGTGCAGTGTTGAGGCAGGTATACAAAGAACTAGGCTCTAAATTTCTTACATCCAAGAGACCATAGTGGTTCTGACAGGTGAAGAGTCATTAGAGAGGAGGAGAGATGGCTAGAGGAAAGGAAAGAAGAATTAGTGGAGAGTGAAAGGGAGTGTGAAAGCAAGGTACACTTATTCCCTTTTAATCCTTTCTTGAGGAGATGAATTTCATATGAAGCGGATTTACTTATTTCCAATGGAAACAGTGTGCAACAATGAGTGAATTCATATGCTAGCTTGACAAATCTTCCTGGGAGAAGAAAGGGATGTCATCATGTGTGTGGTGAGAGGGTATGGGGCATGGAAATAGCTACAAGCCTGTGGTATAAATGATGCCAGGAAGCTGCTCATAGTCGGCTGAGTGGTGCCTGCAAATCAGGTGTTTGTCTTCCGCCACAGAAAGTATGGGGCACTGCTGTGTAAAGGCCTCACGCTGGATTTCATTGACCGTTTTTGAAAGTGACAAGATTTAGTTTCTTACTCATAATCACTTGCAAGTTCATTATCAAGAAAATTGGGTTTAGTTTATAACTTTAAACATATATTCCAGCAGTGTCGTTGGCTAAAAATAATTTCGGGCAACACATTTTTAATAAAAATGTCTTTCATATATGTAGTGATATGGTAAAGCTGCTTTGTTTTATTCAATATTAGAATGATTCAGAAATGATAGATATTCTTTAATGACTGCACAGTATTTTATTAAATGTATATACTATAGTTTATTTAAATAGTTCCCAGCTAACGGCTATTTAAGCTTCTAGTTTTTTATTATAAAATGGTGTGCTGTCATAAACGTTCATATACATGCATCTTCAGGTACTTGTTATTTCTGTAGGGAAATCTCTAGATTTCTAGAAATAAGATTTGTTAACCAGAGGCTACACACATTAAATTTTTTGATAATTTGCTATGTTGCCTTTTGGTAAGTCTGTCAAGTATTTAAAAAGTTTTTAGGTTTATAAGGTAAGACTTATAAAAATAGATTTTATGAGGTTCTCATCTTCATGTATTTAATGTTTATTTCTATTTCTTTTGTGAATTGCCTGTTCATGAAATTTTGCTCGTTAAAAAAAAGATGTTGACCTGTTTCTTAATGATATGAAGAAGTTCTTGAAATAATAAACCCATTGATACTTTTTATTGTGATTTTTTTTGTTTTCAACTTCTTTACTTTTTTATGGTGACTTGCCGTACAAATACTTGATTTATAGTCAGAGCTGTCATTATTTTCTGTCAAGGTTCTTGGTTTTATATCATGCGTAGGAAGTCAAGACATCAATCTCCTTACTCCCAAGTTATGAAGAAATGCTCATCCACATTTTCTCCTGGTACTGTTGTTACTTTATTTTTTATAATCCAGTTTTTGGACCAGCTGGGTTTTGCTTCGATATAAGACATCAAGCTTAATTTTTTCATAGGTCTAGCTAGTGCCAATGTCATTTAATGAAGAATGCATCTTTTGCGTACTGATTTCAAATGATTTCTTTGTCATATACAGAATTTCTCTATTTGGTTGGGTTTATTTCTGGGTTTAGAGTGTTATATAACTGTCTCATGCTTTTCTGTTTTTACTAGTTGTTTACTAAATATTTTAATGCCCACAACGTGTTACTATTCTAGGCACTGGAAATACAATAAAACAAAATTCCTTCTGTCCTGGAGTTTACATTTTAGTGATATACCTGTTGAATTTTTAGTCACAAAGAGTACCAAAAGTTTAGTGATAGTCTTTTGGTGGCAGAGGCAAAGCATGTCTCCCCTATCATTTTTGTGCCACAGTGGAGAATAAGAGGGGTCACAGGAATTTTTTAATATCTTTTGCCCATTTTTTAATTGGACTGTTTGCTTTTCTTATTGTTAAGTTTTAAGAGTTTTTCTGTATTTTGAATAACAGTCTTTTATCGTGTATGTCTTTTGCAGATATTTTCTCCTACTGTGGCATGTTGTCTTTCTTGATACATTTCCTTTCTTAGTGAATGGCAACATCATATGAGCAGTTGTGTAAGTTAGGACTTGAGCGTCATCTTTGACTCTTTCTTCTTAGGTCATATCTTATTAATTACCAAGATCACTAATTATGAAAATTAATTATCTTCAATATTTTCTGAATCAAAATTTGTCTGCTCTGTTACTATTACAACTTGGGGCACATTCAGCTCTCACCTGGTGTGCTTGCCTCTAGTCCTGCCTCTTTCCACTTATTCTTTCATACTGCATGGAATAATGTTTTCTACCTTTTAAAATTTAGCAGTGTCCCATCGTCTTTATAATATAGCTCAGATTCTCAATCCTGGCTTAGGGAGTCTTATTATATCATCTTCTTTTTCTTGGAAGTCATCCTGATTCGCCTAACCACTACTGAGTTTATATTAGGTGAACTTCCTGTGTTAGACATCTGGTGCTTTCTATTTAGAGTACATATCAAAATTTTTTTAAAAAATTACCTTATGAGGTATAATTCATGTACAATAAACTGCATCCATTTAAAGTGTAAGATTCAGTGAGTTTTGACAATTGCATACAACTATGAAACCATTGGCACTGTGAAGATATAGAACATTTAAATTAACCCGGAAAAGGGACCTTGTGTCCCTTGATTGTCCATCTCTCTCTCTCTGGCCCTGGCCCCAGGAAACCACTGATTTGCTTTTTGTCTGTAGATTAGTTTGCATTTTCTAGAATTTTATATGTTTATGGAAGGATTTGTATTATCTTTTAACTTCATTTTTTCGTGAATTTTTTGAAGTACCCTTTTATACTGTACTCATTTTGTGTCTTTCAATCAGAATTTGAAATTTATAGGTGTTTTTGTGTATCAGGAATTTCTTTTTATTGCTGAGTAGTATGCAATTGTTCCTTAATTTAACTGTTGAATATTTGGGTTGTTTCCAGTTTTTGGATATTTATTACACTGAATTTTAACTGCCTAATTATTTTTTGTATTCTTCTGTAATGCATACAGCGCTATAAGAGCAGAAGACATAGTCTCTCTTGTTTGTGTATACAGCCCCTGTGTGGTACTAGCAGGTGCTCAGTAAAAGTTTATGACAGTAATGAGTGATGAACACTTATCATAATACTAACAAGCAGAAACGCAATATTATTCCAAGTAGTACAAATATAAATTTACCTCAGTGTGTATTCAACCAAGTTTCATTAAGGAATAGTATTAATTCAGCTTTTCAATTATTTAGTTTTTCTGTTTACATTTTGGTCCCAAGCAGACTGATTTTTAATGGTGATTTGATTATACTAAAACAAGTACATAGTCTGTCTCTGATTCTTTTGAAAACATTACAGTTTGCGTTCCCATTACACAAGGTTATTTATCCAGGACTCTAATATCAATGATTTTATGTAGTTGGGATACAAATGTTTGTTAACTATACTCATATTTGTGGAAAATATCTTCCAGTTAGTGTTTTTATTTATTTATTTATGTTTCATGGTTACGTTTAAGGAACATAAATTGTTAATTTTAATATCAAATGTGTGAGATAGGAATCCAATTTTATTCTCTACCCCTTAAATATGGAACATTAGTTTTCCAAGTACCACGTATTTTAAGAATCCATGTTTCCTCACATTTTCTGTTATAAATTAAGTTTGTTTATGGACTTCCTGTTTTTCTTGATTTATCAGTATGTTTGTTTTTATGCTAGTACCACTCTAATTTATTCTATCATAGTTTTTCTTTATATCTTGGTTAAAAAAAGTCCCCCACCTTATTTTCCTTGAAGTATTTCGGCTGTTATCGATCTTTTGTTCTTCTACATAATTTCGAAACAGTTCATTAAATTGCTACTTAAAATCTTTGAAATATTAGTTTGAATTTTATTGCATTGTTAAACGAGTTTTAGGCAGAATTGATATATTCATGATGCTGAGTTTTTAGTCACTGAACGTGGCATAACTTTATTTTCATTTGTCTTCTCTCATGTCTTCCAGTAAAATTTCATACTTTTTTCCATGATGGTTCACTTATCTTCTGTTATATCTATGACTTAGGACAGGAGCCATCCCCCTGCAACCTATGGGACAAATCTGAATACCACCGGCTTTTGTAAGGTCCATGATCTAAGAATGCTAGCTAAGAACTTTATAAATGGTTGGAAAAACCAAAAAACATTATTTCATGACATGTAAAAATTATATGAAATTAAAATTTTAGTGCCTGTGAATAACATTTTATTGGAACATAGCTAATGTTCATTCATTTAGGTGTATGATTACGTTTACACTGTACATGGCGGTATTGATTGTTGCAACAAAGATTGTATGTACTGCAAATTGTGAAATATTTACCATCTGGCTCTTTATGGGAAAAGTTTGCCCACCCCTGACTTACAGTTATTTATCTGTGTATCTCAGTGTTTCTTTGTGTGTGGGGACAGGGAGTGAAGAGTGGGATGTCAGCCTCCCTTTCTTTTACCTTCATCTCCAGTTCTAATAAGACTTATAATGAGTCACTGTTATTAAAGTGTGTAGCATTCTTCAAATGTATTTGGGCAGAGCAAAAAGTTGAATATCATGATTTATATAGTAATTATTATAGCTGATTTTGATATTTTATATTTGATCATTTAAATAAAGTATAACTTTATTCGCCCCTCTACTGATTTCTCCTTTTATAGGAAATTAAAAGAGAGACAGAATCCAAGGATGACAATTTGCCCATGAAACGTGAAAGGCATGGGAATGTAGCAAGTCTTGTACAACGAATAAGCACCTATGGGCTTCCAGCTGGAGGAATTCAGCCACATCCACAAACCAAAAACATCAAGAAGAGTATGTAAATTAATTCCTTTTCTGCTTAAATTTATCAAAATAGAAGCATATTTTATAACTTCATAAATTAGGAGAAATAAGTTCAACCTTATGTAGTAGACTGCAGTAGCTTCCTAGTTATTGTCATGTTATTAGTTATTGGCCTATGTAGTCAAACATAATTTTTAGTCATGTTCAGCTAATAACATATTGATATTCCAGCATGAGTAGCTGACAGCCATCTACAGGAATTATAAATTAAAATATGAGGTTTTGTTTTCTTATTAATCTTACAGACTGCTGAATGATTAACACTTTAACTATATTTTAATACCATTTATTTTAATGAGATGCTGAAATGTCTGCTGATCCTTAGCATAGATTCAAGATTTTCATATTGCTTTTTCTTTAGTGGTTTGAACATAAACATTGTTTTTAAGGTGGATGGCCCAGAAGAGTGCCTTTTAAGGATTTGGTACTTTGTAAATATGTTAGGAGAACAACTTGGCATAGAGGGAGAGCATCACATTTGAAATCAGATATGGGTTTGAGTTTGTCTTATGACATCAGAAAGATCATTGAAACTCTTTAAAAGAGTTTTATTTTGCTGCTGGTGTGAAAAAGTGGTAAAAAAGACATAATATTGCCATTTTAGACTGTTATTAAAAAAGTTTAAAATATTAAACATGTATAAGGAAGTACAACATATACGGGAACAGATAGCAAGTATCTTAACATAGTAAGACCTGCAGTCCTTTGAGAGATTGAATACTTAATACCATGGCCAGTGTGATTTGGTAAATAGTAAATGAGTATTTAACCACATTTACCTTAGATTAGTGTCTTTGAAGTTGTGGTCCGTAAATAACTTGTACTAAGTAGTCTGCAGTAAAGAAATTTTGTTTATATACATGTCTCAAATTGTAAATGTAATGCTATTAATGATTTTTATAGGGTCCTATTATATCTTAACCTATTGGTTTCTTTTTTTTTTTTTTTTTTTTTTTGTGGCTGGCCAGTGTGGGGATCCGAACCCTTGAGCTTGGTGTTATAACACCATGCTCTAACCAACTGAGCTAACTGGCCTGCCCTAACCTATTGGTTTCTATGCTACTGTCTCTGTCAAGTTTGGGGTAACCTCTACTTTCTGTGTTACGTCACCCGTTGATTAGTTTCATAAAATGAAAACAGATTTTCATAAAAGTGAAACACATTTCACAACACCAAGACAGACCCAGAAAATGCAGTGTCCAGACAATATTTATATGTTACCCATACTGCATTTAGCCTAACTGCTTGAAGGTGGACACAGTTTCAGCAGTTCTGTTCTCACGGTCCTGGACTCAGAAACTGTTTGGAGATTGAGGGACAAATAACAGAGCTGAACCTCTGTATAGAATTTCTGTGCTCAGAGAATTTTTAGGTCCATGGAAGGGTTATTTAACACTTCTGCCTATAGTAAAATCCTTTTACAACTTTCTTTCACTCTATGGAGTTATGAATGGACAAGTTTCTAAAATAGAGGCTTTAAGATTATGAAAATTTTATTCATTTTGTCTTCTAATAGGAAAGGCACAGTAAATGTTACTTTTCTTAACAACACTGGGCGTAATTCTTTTTCTTGTAAAAACGGAAAACCATTATGGTGTTAGGAGGCTTAGGCCTTTTTCCCTAAAGATCCTCCATAACATATTTTTAAAAAGTGTGTGTGCTGCAAGGACTAAATTGGTCATTTAGTATCAGCTAACATTTAAAACAGGATGCAGGTTGTTTTTGCTTTCCTGTTTTCCTGTCATTTATGTATTGTTGTAAGTCTAGTAAATCTGGTTTATTTTTGTTACTGTTAGTTTGCATCATATCTCTAATTCACAAAATAGATCAGTTATTTAAAAGTGGTTCATTGTATTGTGAAATAGTAGTGGATACTACTAACCAACACTGTTAATATTAAAAACAAACCAAAACCATTGTAAAGGCTGATAGTATAATCACTGCAGTGTGAATGTTTAATTTAAATCTCTGCATGCCAAGACAAAGTGAATCTGCATGTGTGTGTAATTTTGTCTAAACAACTAAAAAAGGTTCAGATAGGTAGTATGATGGTGAATATCTGTAAACTGGATTTTGTTATTATGGTTCTCTAGTTCCCAATGTGTTGGCTTTTTTTGTGTAATCATGAAGCCATTGAGACTTTTGCTATCGTGTTTTATTAAGCATGGTAACTTCTCTGGTAAAACAAAAAGGTATTTTCTAGAGCAAGCACAGAATAGTGTTTTGTAGGACAGAGTTGATTACTATAAGTTACTGAAGTCAGAGAAGAGAAAAAATTTACATTTCTCAAAGCAAAAACAGGTACCGGTTAGATTACTCTGACATCCTTGTAAAATCAGCCACAAAGATATTGGTAGAGTATTATGCTTAGAAAGCAAAGAATTGACATCTTTCTGTATCACAACTCTAAATAACATTCAGTGTAGAATATTAGTAGATATTTCAGTTTACATTTGGAAGAAATTGATGCCAGATGGAATCTACTCTTGGCAAGTGTGGGGGAAGACATCAGTGCTTGCTAACTTTGTTTTCCTTATTAGGGGAAACATGCTGCAGAGGAAGTGATTTTTTGTCTAGTTAATAATTGTTATAAGTATGAAAGTTACATTGAGATTGGTACTGATAGGTCACTAGTATGTGTTCTGAAAAGAATGATGTTGCATATGAAATTTGTTGACAAAATGCCAATCTACAAATTGTTTCATTCCCAAAAATGTTTGGTAGCAAATAGTATGCCTCTTGATTTTGAGTCACTATTGAAGGAAATAGTGAAAATTCTGAATACATTCAAATTGTGGCCACTGACTATGCATATTTATAGCATACCTGTTTTAAAAATGTGCATTTTAGTTCAGGCTCTGCTTTTTGTCATGGAAATATTCTGACTCATAACGGGAAAAAGACTCACTGGAATGACTCCTCTGCAGTGCAGTCTCTTAAATGAATGAGGTAGGGTGTTCTAAGTTTTTTTTATTTTGAAAAATTTTAAATCTCTAGAAAAGTTTCGCAGTGAACTTGGTACACCCTTCACTTAAGTTTACTGTTAACATTTTGTCACATTGACTTTATATACAGATACAAATTCTTTTCTCTTACGGAATTACTTATAAGTATGTTGCCGGCATGATATTTACCTTTGACTCCATGAGTTCTTTCTTTATGATGCTGGTAGTGATAACAAAGATTTTCTAAGATTTTGAGTGTCTTAATCAAATGGTATATATCAATATAGGGAGTATAGGCAATATAGGGAATATCTGGAACAGCCTGAAGCTTTCATTTAATGGCTTAAATATTTTGATTTTTTAATTGCTAAGGATAAGAAAGAATTTGTAAAGATTTAGTCATTTAGCAAATGGCTAAATCACTGTTTCTTAACATTTGATGATTTTCTTTGCTTACTGGAGAAAGAAATTGATAAAAAAATTTTGACTGAGTAATTTTTTTTTCTTTTTTTACTTTATTTTTACATATTTGTGGGATATAGTGTGTTGTTTCAGTGCATGCATATACTGAGCAATGATTCACTTAGGGTAGATAGCATAATTAGTAAATTAAAATACTGCAGTAAAACCTGAAGATATACTTTCCAGAGCCATGCAACCAAAAAGTAGATGAGGAATCCTTTTGCTGTTATCTCTGAAGTTTTAGCATTTACCTCCCACCTTCTGAGTGGGGTGTACTCTTCATTTTAGCATTTGATGGAAAGATTAAAACAATACTCTAGTGAGAAATGGTACCATAATTTTAAGAGCTCTGTTTGATATGAATATTTATATTTATTTTTCAGACATGACCTACTTAACCGTTCTTTGACTTCCATTTGAAAAATAAGGATTTTCTGTTTTAATAGAAAAAGAATAAGGAAAGTAATCTTACTAAGTGTGAAATTTCACACGATTTGGTTTTGTTTTTCAAAAAATATAAAACATTTAAAAAAGTTTTCTGAAATGTTTGGACTCAATGTGCTGAATGCCTTAATATCTGTGGATAGTATGACCATGAGAAACAGTATTGGTGTAGGCAGTTAAATCTGCCAGAAGAAGCTGCGTATATGGATCATGATTCAGAACTCACAGTTAAGCAGGGGCAGACATCAAGTTACTATAAAATAGGGATGATAGTAATAATTATATCGTAGCGTTTTAGAGGTATTAACATGGTAAGTAATTATTATAAGTGCTGAATAAATGTCATTATCATAATGTTTTACTCTATTCAGAACTGTGTTAGAGTCATGTATAATATGCACTGATGTTTCAAATGAAGGGGCAATTCTGCACTAGGGTTGTTAAGCTCATCTTTAGGTAGGACATATCATTTACATGGAGGTAGCATTGGGGAGTATAGTATTCCAGTTAGAATTGGGACCTTTAGCAGACCTGAAGAGATAAACAAGTACATGGTATTTTGGGGAAATAAGGATCCAGTGTGACTAGACTGCATGAGCTATGTTAAAGTACTTTGTAATCTATAAAGGAGGTAGCTATCAGTGGAAAGATGAAAGGCTTAAAACTGGATGTGAAATACCAGAAGTGTGTATAAGTTTTGCTTTGCCTCATTTTAGCTCTGTGGTCTTTGACAGATTATTTAACTTCTGAGTCCTGTTTTATCATTGGTAAAATGATGATAATAAGTTTTTATGTTTTGTTGTTGAGAGGGGAGGTGTTTGTGAAGGACTTAGAACAATGCTGGTACATAAAAGGCATGAAATATGTCCCTGCCTTTGTTACTTCCTTTAAATTCTCTTCATTTTAAATAGCTTTACTTATAAAATTTGGTTTAAAAAAGATACATATTTTTAAACATTGATTTCTTTGTAGAGCTGAAAAACTATGTGGAAGGTTACTAGTGATAAGAAAGTACTAGCTATAGTTTTTTAAAAAATGGACTTAATTTCATGCATTTTCTTATTAACAACTCTGCGTGTGTGTGTGTGTGTGTGTGTGTGTGTGTGTTTAGCACAGGTTATGATACATTGTAGAAATTAACATTTATTGTCCAATATATGTAGGTGGACATTGTATGTGCAGTTTGAAATGTTAGAAATCTCAAAATTTCTTTAACTGTGTTGTCAGTCAAATCAATGGAAGAATTCAGTAATGGGCTGTCACCTCAACTTATGAGTGAACTCTGTTTAAGTGTGAAATTGTGAATTTTTAATCTTTTTTTTGAGTAAATGACTCACGTTTTTCTGGGAATAATAGGGACTAGCTGTTTTTATCCAATGTGACTTTTTCCTTTGAAAAATGAGAAATTGCTTTGCAAATTCTGCAGACAGCGTTGAAGAAATTATGCTTAGTGTGAGAGGGGGAAAAAAAAAGCTCTTGGTTAGAATATAACTAGGCTGTTCAAAGTTAATTGACATGCATGGGGTGGGTGCTAATTAATAGTATATTCCCCTTAAGTCCAGTTTTAAAAGATTGCTACTCATGGAAAAGAAGCAAACCACGTTTTTTTTAGAGGTCTAAAATTATCAAGGTAGAAACAATGTTCTTCTTTTAAGAGCACCCTGAACAAAGTAGATTTTTCTTTACAATAATATAGATCATTTCCCCCTTGTCTATGAATTGCTAACTACAAAGAACACATTATTGAACACATTTTTCTCAAAGTCACTGCAGCAATTTGCAAAACTACTTAGGGACTGTGTCTATAGTGTAAGAGATGAAATGTTTTCCTGCAGTTTGCATAACACTACTATTCTTTAAATTATTACTTAAAAATTTACCTTGAGATCTGATGAAAGGTGATATTTGAAAAATTTTATTGCAGACTCCAGGTTAGTTATAAAATTACAGTCAGCGTTTACTTTCTTTGGTTTCTTTTGTTTTAAAGCATACAATAAAAAATTAGATGCAAATTATTTCTTTAGGAAGGGGGAAAAACTGAGATGTTACTCTTACTTATTTGGGGAATTTCAATTCTTATATTTACTTGATTGTCGCATCTGTTTTGCATCTCTCCATTGCTGTTGGTTGCATGTAATGTGCTTTTGTTGTTTGGGGGAGGTCAGTTTGATTTGTTTTTTGTCTTGATAAACATTTTCGTACATCCGGTAGAATGTCAGAGCTGAAGTAACTGTAATGGTTATCTAGTGCAGCTCTATTATTTTATGGCTCAGGAAGTTGATTCCTAGAGAATTTAGGTCAAATTACTAGGTAACGTCATCTGTACTAGAATCTAAGTATTCAGACTTCCAAGCCAGTGATATTTTTACTGTAACGTGGTATCTTTCTTTACAAAAATTTATTTGGAGATGGTTATGATCATGATTTGATGCCGTGAAATTCTGCCTATCTAGATTGCTTTTTAGGATTCTCCTTTGTTGCCATCTCTTTGTAGAGTTCTTATATTACTAAATCCTATTTTGTTGGTAAAAAAAACTGTTTCCCTGGTTATCTGCCACATCTATTCCACCTTCTTTTTCTTGGGGTATGGGGGGGTGGGCAGCTGGCCAGTACAGGGATCTAACTGTGGACTTTGGTGTTTATTTCACATTTTTGTATCTTGTTGGCCTTTCATTGTATAACTGTTACTGTTTCTTCTTTGAAGCCTTTCACATTTGCTCCAGTTCAAACCTGTCCTTTTTAATAATTTTTGAGATATTTGTAGTTGGTACTAAATATTTTTATCTTATTATGTATTCACGTTTTATCATTAATTGTTTACTGTGCATGTTGCCTGTCTTCTTGAGTCCTGTTAGTTCTTTAAGTGTGCATTTAAATTATCAAGAAAATTCTTAGAATTGTTGGTGGTAGGCTATTGATGGAATATAAACACTCTTGGGATGATATTGGTTGGCATTGATGTTATATGGTTAGACCTAGATGTTTGTTCATTAATGCATTCAAAAACATTTAATGGATACTGCTATGGTTTGAACAATGATTCCTTTCAAAATTCATGTTGAAACTTAATCCCCATTGTGGTGGTATTAAGAGGTGGATCCTTTTTGGGAAGTGATTAAGTCATGAGGGCTCTGCCCTTGTGAATGGATTAGTGCCTTATGAAAGGGCTGGAGGGAACCTCGTCACCAGACATCAAACCTGCTAGCACTTGGACTTCCTAGCCTCTAGAACTGTGAGAAATAAATTTCTGTTCTTTATGAATTATCCACTGTCAGGTATTTCATTACAGCAGGACAAACGGACTAAGACAGATACCTATTTTAAGTCAAGTACTGTGCTTGGTGCTGGGGAAAAGAGCAGTTAACACACCCAGTGCCCATTTCTTTTTAGCCCACAGTAGTGTGGGGATATATACAAGAAAATAAGTGAAAAGGAAAAAGGTGAGTTTTCAGTAACAAGTGGGCTGCAGAAGCCAACAGGGTGATATAGAAGCACAAGGGAAGAGGACTTAATCCAGAAAGCTATTTAAGAGTGTCTTCTCAGTTGAAAACTGAAGATGAGTTTTAAGGCACACAAAGGTGAATGAAAGTAAAGTGTCCTTGGCAAAATAAACAGTACGTTTAAGTCTCTGAAGGAATAGGGTATGCTATTTTCAAGGAATTGGAGAAGATTAGGATAACTGGATCTAGTGCAAGATTGAGAATCACCTAGGGATTTTGTTACTGTGCAGACTCTGGTTCATTTTGTTAGGGCTGCCATCCATAACAAAATACCACAGACTTGGTGGCTAAAACAATAGATATTTATTTTCCCACACTTTTGGAGGCTTAGAAATTCAAGATCAAGTTACTCTCAGGGTTAGTTTCTGGTGATGCCTTTCTGCTTTGGCTTGTAGAAAGTCTCTTTCTGTTTCCTCATATGGTCTTTAATGTCTGTTCAAGGGGGCAGGAGGGCAGCTGTGGGCTGGTATCGCTTCCTCTTTTATAAAGATATAGTCCTATCTGATCTTTTTCTCTTTTATAATGGTACTAGTCCTATCTAATTAGGACCCTGCCCGTATGACCTCATTTAACCCAATTACCTCCCAAAAGGTCCTATCACCAAATACACATTGGGGGTTATGGCTTCAGTATTTGAATTTTGAGGGGACACAATTCAGTTCATAACTAGTAGGTCTTGGGTAGAGCCTGAGATACCGCATTTCTAATAAGCTCCCAGGTGACTCTTGCTGCTGGTCTGAGGAACACACTTTGAGTAGCAAAAAGTAATCTTTTAATCAGCTGTGCCTGGTCATTTACCCGTAGCTGCTTAATGATTCACTTTTAAATATGAGAGTGAGTCTGAGTTCTCAATTCAGAGAACTGAAAGTGCCTGAAAGAAGTTGAGAACATAAGCTTTGGGTGGTTATAAATGATCATTTCTGAGTAAATGAAACATGTTTGAAAAGCTAAATTAAAATTATTTTCATCTTTGCCTATGTGAGTTTGATTTTATGTCACAAAATAAGAGCTATTGAAGAAGATAAAATATATTTTAGATTTGTTCATTTTGGCCCCCCCCCTTTTTTTTTTAACCACAGACACTTAAAAGTAGTGCATTTTAAATAGTATTCCTAGACTTTGATCAGGAAGTAGTCTGAAAATCCCTGGCCTGAAGGACTTGTCTATGGTGAATTTGTTAGGCCCAAAGTGTGATTTACTGTCTCTTTTTCTAGTCTCAAAATTAGCAGTAGAGGGCCTAGCCCGTGGCGCACTTGGGAGGGTGCGGCGCTGGGAGCGCAGTGACGCTCCCGCCGCGGGTTCGGATCCTATATAGGAATGGTCGGTGCACTCACTGGCTGAGTGCCGGTCACGAAAAAGACCAAAAAAAACCCAAAATTAGCAGTAGACATTTCACTTTTGTGTAATCTGTGGAATCAGATATATAAATAGATTTTATTGCTGGAAGCTTTATTCCTTATTTGTAGTTGAATTTATTTGGGAACAAATACATTGTAGTGATGGGGCAGGATTAAAAGCCAACAAGGACTGATTGTGGTTAGCTGCTTAGAATGCTTATATGTTCTGTCTTTATTCATTCATCTAAGTCCTATGACTATAAACATGGTATTTAAATAAAGATACCTTTTTATTTTATTTTTTATTTTATTTTATTTATTTTTTTTAAAAGATGACCGGTAAGGGGATCTTAACCCTTGACTTGGTGTTGTGAGCACCACGCTCAGCCAGTGAGCGAACCGGCCATCGGTATATGGGATCCGAACCCGGGGCCTTGGTGTTCCCAGCACCACACTCTCCCGAGTGAGCCACGGGCCGGCCCTAAAGATACCTTTTTAAAATAATCTTTTTAACCTAATTTTTTGTTGCTTCTTTTAGAGACCAAGAAGCGCCAGTGTAAAGTTCTTTTTGAGTACACTCCACAAAATGAGGATGAACTGGAGCTGAAAGTGGGAGATATTATTGATATTAATGAAGAGGTAAGGAAAACATGTGTTAGAGATAAAGAAGCAATTGTAAATGATGCTCTGGAGTTTTAAAAAATGCTCTGTAATAATATTAATTTTTTTGTGAGGGTTTTTGCCAGTTTGTTTTTTATAAAATTTTAAGGTATAGATTTTCTTAATTCATCCTTGTTATATAGCTAATATTTGTGTACTGTATTTGTATATGTCACCTTTAGTAATGAAACAATTTTTTAAGGTAAAAATTAATGTTATCTGAGTAGCTAAGATCATAAACAAGCCTTTTCTTTGATTCTGAATTCATTGTAGGCACAGAACAGTGAAGTAGAAGGAATTTTATCTTTTGCATAGTAGAGTACAAAGCAGACTCTTTTTAAGAGCTTTGCCTTGTTTGAATAACTGCATTCAAATATTAATCAAGAACACTTTTTCTACATTTTAATATCTTAGAAGTTTTAAGAACTTAAAAATATTTTAAAAATAACTTTACATCTCTGCTTTATCATTGAAGGAATATAAAGTTTTATTTGGCAGCTGAAGATTCCATTTTCAAGTGTATGTTTTGATATAATATAATGTAGCAGGGATTAATTTTGTATTGTAACATCCTGTAATATAATTTATCATTAATGTTTATATTTATGTAAACTTCCAAGCAATTCTATTTTATTTCCACCTTGTGGCAATAATGATAAACAATAACATTTATAAATAACAATAACATTTATTGAGCCTCTACTGTCTGATGCACTGTGCTAAGTGTTTCAATTTATTATTTCCTTTAAACTTCTAAACAACCAAACAAGATAGAAATTTTTATCTCCATTTTACATATGAAGAGATTGAATCTCAGAAGATAAGTGATTGGCTGTTCTAATTACTGTTGCTGTATATCAAGCCATTCCAAACTTAGTGGTAAAGAGTAACTGTTTTCTTATGCTCATGGGTTGTGTGGGTCAAGAATTCAGATAGGGCACAGCAGGGATGGCTTGTTTGTGTTACGTGATGTCTGGTGGCCTCAGCTGGAAAGATTCATATCTGGGGCTGGTAGAATCATAGGAAGGCTGTTTCACTCACTTGTTTAGTGCCTAGAATCCTCGACGACTAGAACTGCCAGTTGAAGAGCCGTTATGTAACCTCTCCATTTGGCTCAGCTTTCTTACAGTCTGGGAGCCTCAGGATGGTTGGACTTAAGCCACCAAGATTGAAGGGGGAGAGGACAGAAAACACCACTACTTCTTGGTGGGAGGAGTGTCTAGATTACATTTGTCAGAAGGGAGACATTGTTGCAGCAATCTTTGCTTAAGTTCATATGCCTGGTATGTAGGGGAGCCTGAATTTTGAATTCATGCAGTGAGTGTTTATTAGTGTTCTTTTCCACTGTACTGCTCTGCCTCCTAAGAATTCCTAGTTCCTCACCACTTACTTGCTGCCAGTTGGGATTTCAGGTATAGATAATAGTCTGCTGATGTTTCTGTCCCTTTTTTGTGTTTGTTCCGTTTTGGTTTACCTATTCCCATCACACCTGGTTTGAGTCACTCCCAGTCCTTTGGTGCCTCCTTAAGATTGTGGAAAATTCTGAACTCTTTACACTTACTGCCTTCCCTTCTTTCCTCAGCAACCTGTATTTGAGCCACTTTGTATTTCAGATATACTTTCCATGAATATATGACTTATTTTTATGTCACCTTATATTTCACATACTTTTTACCTGAGAAATGCATACTCAGCCTTTAATATCAAGTTGTTTTGTTATTTCCGTTTAGGGGAGCATTTTTTGATTCTTTTAAGCCCTTTCTAAATGTTCCTACAGCATTTTGTTCTTAACTTTTGTTACAGCACTTTTTACCTTGTACTACAACTATCTGCTTATTGTTTGTTTTCTTCTTTAGATGGTTTTATTCAAGGATAGGGATTTCTCAATGGCAAGTTTGAATCTTTGCCAGGCAGTCAATACCATGGCTTATACATAGTGAGTGCCTGTTATTAGATGAATAACTTATTAAAAGTTTGCTTGTAATTATGCCGAGATGGAAAACATTAAAAAATATTTTAAAAAGAAAAAAGATCTTTTTCGAGTTGTGATGTTGCCTGTACTGCTAAGTAAATTTTGACAGTGAATCGTTTAATCTTTAAAAAATTGTTTTTGCCTAAGAAAACCTTTTAGCATGCTTAGCAGAAACAGCATTTTTAAACTAATTTATTAAATAACTTCATGGGAGTTGACTAACCTTTTATTAGTGAGTGTAAATTTTCTGAAGAGTTTGATTCATTATGACAATATTTTTCTGAAGAGCTTGATTCATGATGACATTTCTCATTGGCGGGAGGTATTTAGTAGAGTCTCACATCTGGATTTTTAAAAGTAAGCCTTTTTCTTTGGTTAAGAATCACTATGAAAATAAAAGGTTTACTAATTTTCTGTGTCTTATGAGAAATTATGATCTTATAGTAATAAAACTTTTTCAAATAAAAATTTCCAAATATCTTAAATAATATGTCGTAATTACAAACCAGGGCTCAGTAGTGTTTGAGAGAGTAATATTCCAAAAGAGATCTATGTGCTACTTGCTGTTGATATTTTATATTTGGTTATCAGATACTTTGATGAAAAGAACTTAATTCATAGATTGCGACTGATTCCAAGTTCTCATTGTAAACACTGCAAAGTGCTATTAATATATGATTAATTTCATATATGATTAATCACTTAAAGTACATTTTTCTCCATTGTGTTTTCTAAAGTTTTACAGGGATTATTTTGCATCACTAACTTTGTGTTTATTCAGTTCTGGGGCTTAATTTTCCTGTAGGGTGAAGATTTTCACTTAAAAGAAATTTTTATTATATTGTATGATTTGTTAACTCTTTCAGGTAGAAGAAGGTTGGTGGAGTGGAACCCTGAGCAACAAGTTAGGGCTGTTTCCCTCAAATTTTGTGAAAGAATTAGAGGTAACAGATGATGGTGAAGCTCATGAAGTTCAGGAGGATTCAGGTATACTATTTTTAAAATTTTGAACTTTAAATTTTTTGAAAATTTTAAAATTTAAATATTAAAATAAACTTTGTATGTGATCTGCTGTTAATTTTGTATTATTAGAAACTCCCCTTTTGAACTCTCGATCAGCTTCAGTTAACTGACTTTTAAAAAGTAGATTATAATGGGGACCTAAAATGAACTAAATGTCTAGTTAAATAATTTAATATTTTTCCTTTTCCGCTATCTGCTTTAACACTAAGTAAACCTTTAGTACTCTGATTATAAAAGACTACTTATGTTATCTGATTTCTTTCTACTTAAGATATATTTACATATATGTTTTTTCTCCTGAGTTTACAAATGGCCTATTTAACACTTCCGAAATTTTTGAAATTAAAAATCATATTGAGACTTCTAGGAGTATGGCAGGCTAAATGTGCCCAGGATGCGTTCCTCCACAGAAGAAGATTGAAATGGGCTCACCACTGCTGCAGTCACTGGAGCCATTATCTGGACTCAGAACTGTTGCTGATCACAGAGCAGCAGTTCTACAAGTGGCCTGTCATTGCAGCCACGGACTCTGCAGAGATGAAGGAAGCAACTGCAACTACTAGAGGCCATTGTTGCCTCTGTGAGTTAACACCCCTGCTGCCAAGGACACTGCATATGTGAGGGAGACAGCTGCAACTGTCCCCATGAGGTAACCTCGCTCCTGCCATGGATGCTGCAGACATGAGAGAGATGGCTGCAGTGGCTAGTGCTACTGCATCCACCATCATGAGATAACCCACGACACCCCCAAGGACACTGCAGACAAAAAGGAGGCAGTTGTAGCTGCTGCCCCCATGAGGTAACCCCAGTGCTACTACAGACACTGTAGATGCAAGGGAAGCAATTGAGGCCACTGGTGCCACTGCTGCCCTCGTGAGGTAACTTTGCTGCTTCTATGGACACTGTAGATGCAAGGGAGGTAGTTATAGTTGTTGGTGCTTGTGCTGCCCCCACGAAGTAATCCCTACCGCTGCAGACACCAAAGACATGAGGGAGGCAGTTGCAGCCACCGCCACTGCTGCTGCTGTGAGATAATGCTGCTGTAGCTGCAGACACTGTAGCTGCATATGCTACCAGTGTGGACACTGCAGCCAAGTTGGGTGGCTGCTGCCACCACCAGTGCTGCCAAGTAGCCACCATCTTTGTTTGAGCAGCATGCTGGTATTGGAGCCACCACTGTCATGTGGGCAGTCTGCTAAAGCCACCTCCACAACTGCCACTGCTGGAAGGGTGGCCTGCTACCACAGCAGCAGCCACTGCTGCTATGCTGGTGAACTGCTGACCACTTGACTGCATTACACAAGGAGGGTCACCGGCAGAGTCCAGGGAAGGAGAGTAATAGAAGAAGCAACTGCTCTATCAGATGACTAGACATCACCATCGAGATGCTAGCAATATGAAAAAATGAGAAAATAAGAGTCTACCAAACAAATATAATAACTCTCAAGTACCAGATCCCTAAGCAGGAAACCCTTGAAATGACTGGAAGGGAATTACAAGTAAAAATCTTAAGGAAACTCAGTGAGATACAAGAGGATGCAGTTAGATGACACAAGGAACTGAGCAAAACTACTCAGGATATGAAGGAAGAAATTTGCAAAGAGATTAATACTGTAAAAAAGAGTAGCAGAACTCATGGAACTGAAGAAGTCATTCAGTGACATAAAAAACACAGCTGAGAGCTTAAGTAACAGGCTAAAGCAAACAGAAGAAAGAATATATGAACTTGAAGACAGTCTCTTCAAAATAACTTGGACAAAAAAGAGAAAAAGAAATTTAAAAAATGAAGAAAATCTGAGATAGTAGACAACCTTATGTGCACAAACATCCAAATCATGGATGTTCCTGAAGAGGAGGAGAAAGGAAAAGGCATTGAGTAATTCAATAAAATATTATATTCAATGAAACAATAGTAGAAAACTTCCTAGGTTATAGGGAGAGACACAGATCTTCAGATTCAGGAGGCTGAAAGATCCCCAAACAGATTCAATCCAAAAAGCTCCTCTCCAAGGCACATTATAGTCAAAATGGCCAAACTCAGAGACAGAGAGAAACCTGAAAACAATGAGATAAAATCATCAACCTATACGGGAGTCCCCATGAACCTCATAGCTGACTTCTCAGCAGAAACTCTGTAGGCCACAAGAGGGTGGGATGATATATTCAAAATACTAAAAGAAAAAAGCTGGCAGCCAAGAATACTCTAGCCAGCAAGGTTATCCATCAGAAATGAAGGAGAGGGCTGAGCCCGTGGCGCACTCGGGAGAGTGCGGTGCTGGGAGCGCAGCGATGCTCCCGCCGCGGGTTCAGATCCTATATAGGAATGGCCGGTGCACTCACTGGCTGAGTACTGGTCACGAAAAAGACAAAAAAAAAAAAAAAAGGAGAAATATTGTATTTCCCAGGTAAACAAAAACTTAAGAGTTCACGCCATACAATCAGCACTATGAGAAATCCTCAAGAGAGTCCTGCATCTAGAATCCAGAAAATGATAATCATTGCCATAAGTACATAAGAAAAAACAACCCACTGGTAGAACAAAAGTGAAAATGAGAAAGAGAAAGAAACTATCTTACCACCTCCAAAACCCAACAAACCCGAAGACAAACAATAAAAGGACAAGAGAGGTATTTATTTAAAACATCCAAATGAAAATAGATAAAATACCAGAAGACAATACCTTTCAGTAACAACCCTAAATGTAAATGGATTAAATTCTCCACTCAAAAAACACAGACTGGCTGATTGGGTTAAGAAGATAGACTCAATCTATAGACTCTGTCTATAAGATACCTCAATTCACTTGTGAAGACACACAGACTAAGAGTGAGCAGACAGAAAAAGATACACCATGCAAGTGGAAATCAAAAATGAGTAGGAGTAGCTATTCTTATATCAGATAAAGTAGACTTTAAATCAAAAACTATAAAAAGAGACAAGGCCATTATGTAATGATAAAAGGATCTATCTGACAAGAAGACATAACAACCATAAATATATATAAACCCAACATCGGAGTATCCAGATATATAAAGCAAACACTACTAGACCTAAGGAAAAAAGACCCCAATATGATAATAGTTAGGGATCTGCACAACCCTCTGTCAACACTGGCCAGATCATCTAGTCAACAAATCAACAGAGAAACAAAGGATAGGTTTTAAAAAATAAAAATTTAAAAAAATAGAAATCATTTCAAGTGTCTTGTCAGACCACAACAGATTAAAAGTAGAAATCAATAACAGGCAAAACTCTGGAAACTACACATACATGGAAATTAAACAACATGTTCCTGAACAACATATGGGCCCAAGAAGAAATTAAACAGGAAATCAAAAAATTTCTTGAATGACAAGAAAGACACATCATACCAAAATCTGGGAGATGCTGCAAAAGCAGTACTAAGAGGGAAGATTATTACAATAAATGCTTACATCAAAACAATAGAAAGATTTTGAATAAACAACCTAATGCTGTACCTCAGAGAACTAGAAAAATAAGTACACTCCAATCCCAGAATTAGTAGGTGGAAAGAAATAAGATCAGAGCAGAAGTAAATGAAATTAAAACCCCCAAAATAATACAACAGATCAATGAAACAAAAATTTCATTTTTTGAGAAGATAAACAAAATAAACCATTAGCTAGACTAATGAAAAAAAGAGAAAAGACCCAAAAAACCAAAATTAGAAATGAAAAAGAACACATTACAACTGATACCACAGAAATACAAAGAATCATTAGAAACTACTATAAAGAACTGTATGCCAACAAATTTGAAAACCTGGAGGAAATGGATAAATTTCTGGACACTAACAAATTACCATCACTGAATCAAGAAGAAATAGAAAACCTGAATAGACCATTAACAAGTAACAAGATTGAAGCAGTAATCAGCATTCTCCTAACAAAGAAAAGCCCAGGACCGGATTTAGTCCTGAATTCTGCCAAACCTTTAAAGAGGAATTAATACCAATTCTCTTCAGATTATTCCAGAAAATTGAAACAAGGCCATTCTCTCACAGACTCATTCTATGAGGCCAGCATCACCCTGATGCCAAAAGCAGGCAAAGATACAACAAAAAAAGAAAACTATAGACCAACATCTTTGATGAACATAAGACACAAAAATTCTCAATAAAATATTAGCAAATAGAATACAGCAACACATCAAAAAAAATTATGCACAACGATCAATTGGGATTTATCCCAGGGATGCAAGGATGTTTCAGTGTAGGCAAGTCAATAAATGTAATACACCATGTCAACAAGATTAAGGACCAAAACCATATGATTATCTCAGTAGATGCAGAAAAAGCATTTGACAAAATTCAACGTCCCTTCATGATAAAGACTCTCAGCAAATTAGGTATAGAAGGAAAGAATCTCAACACAATGAAAGCCATATATGACATACCCACTGCTAATATCATCCTGAATGGGAAAAGCTGAAAGGTTTTCCCTTAAGAAAGGGCACAAGACAAGGATGCCCATTCTCACCATTCTTATTTAACAGAGTATTGAAGTACTAGCCAGAGCAATCAGGAAGAGAAAGAAATAAAGGGCATTCATATTGGAAAGGACAAAGTCAAACTGTCCTAGTTTGCAGACAGCATGATCCTAGGTATAAAAAGGACCAAAGACTCTACCAAAAAACTCTTAGAGTTGATAAACAATTTCAGTAAGGTTGCAGGATACAAAATCAACTCGCAAAAATCAGTAGTGTTTTTATACTCCAGTGTTTTTATACAGTTCATACTACCAGTTATGAACTAGTAGAAAAAGAAATCGAGCAAGCAAGCCCATTTATAATAATAATAATAATAAAAATAGTCAAGGAGGTGAAAGATCTCTACAGTGAGGACTATAAGTCACTGCTGAAAGAAATTAAAGAGGTCTCAAAAAGTTGGAAAGATATTATTCTTTCAGAAAGAGAGAAGAAATCTAGGGTAATTGTGGGGGGGGAGGCAGAGTTGGATGGGGAGAGATTGGACAAGGGGATAAAGGATAATTATGATTTGTAACAATATATATGCTAGTAACATTGATTTGATCAACGTATCTCAATGTTGAGCCCCCAAAATATGTATAATCAATTTTGATTCAATAAATAAAATAATAATAATAAAAGGTTAGTTTATTAGCTGCCAGCTGCCAAAAAACAAACAAAAAGAGTAAGTCATTTTGAAGAAAGATACTAAGTTGCAAAAACTAAAACATATGTTAAAAATGATCTTGGGGGCTGGTCAGTTAGCTCAGTTGGTTAGAGCATGGTGTTATAAGGCCAAGGTCAAGGGTTTGGATCCCTGTGCCACCCAGCAACCAAAAAAATAAAAACAAACAAAACATTTTGAAAAGTTTTACTGAAACTCAGCCAACAAGTCCAAGGACCTCAGGTTGGACTCACCTAAGAAGGTGTCAAGTCTGGTACACAATTAGTTGATAACCCACATCTTATGACCTGGCTGGTCTGGGAATGTTTTCCTTTTGGGTCTGGTAAGATCACTGCAATTCTGGGAAAGAATCCAAACAATGTTATGAAAACCCTAGGAAGATATCAAAATAAGGATAACTATAACCCAAAAATGATATAAAAACAAGTACAAAAATAATGAAGACATGGAATAAACCCATTATGTTGACGTTTCAGTAATAATTTAAGTATAAGCATAATAATACATAATATAATTACTTGTTTATATTTTATTAACTGAAGTGTTTGAAATATCTTAAAAATCAATAATACCAATACCTGTATTTGGAATTATAGTTTAAGATTGTTTAATGGACTGTAACTAATTTAATTTTAAAATACTCAATAAAAAAAAAAAAGAAATTAAAGAGGACACAAAAAGGTGGAAAGACATTCCATCCTCTCATATTGGAAGAATAAACATTGTGAAAATGTCTATACTACCAAAAGTGATCTACAGATTCCATGGAGTCCCCATCAAAATACCAGTGACATTCTTCACAGAAATAGAAAAAACAATCCTAATGTTTATATGGAATAACAAAAGACCCCAAATAGCCAAAGCAATCCTGAGCAAAAAAAATAAAGCTGGAGGCATGACACTACGTGACTTCAAATTATACTACAAAGCTTTAATAAGCAAAATAGCATGGCACTGGCATAAAAACACTCAGACCCATGGAACAGAAGAGAGATCCGACCTTGTGGGTCCATCTTTCTAACTCCAGTACAGTGGCCCCCCCCCTTTCCTGCTCTTTTAGTTACCCATGGTCAACCATGGTCCCAAAATAGGTGAGGATAGTACAGTAAGATATTTTGAGTGAGAAGAGAGGGACCACTTCACATAGCTTTTATTACAGTATATTTTTGTAAGTGTTCTCTTCTATTATTAATTATTGTTATTAATCTGTTTTTAATCTGTGCCTAATTCATAAATTAAGCTTTTACCTGTATAGGAAAATAACAGTATATGTAGCATTCAGTACTAGCTGCATTTTCAGGTATCTGCTGGGGATCTTGGAATGTACACCCTTGGATAATGAGGGAGTACTGTACAGTGATTTGTTTTGAAACATTTTTTTTTAACTTGAAGAAAAATTACAAAATAAAACGGAGACCTTCCATGTATTCTTTACTGAAATTCACCAATTGTTAACATTTTGCTCCATTTGCTAATTTGTCATTCACTTTCTATTTATATATCTTTATTTTTTTTTTATTCTTTAACCTTTAGTTCTTAATGTGTATTTCCCCAAAATAAGGATAGTCCCTTATATAATACTGCTCAATTATCAAAATCAACACATTTACTATTGATAGTATTGTTTAATTCATAGTCCACATACAGTAACCCTTCCATATCTGTGAGTTCAACCAACTTTGAAAAAAAAAACTGTCTCTTCTGAACATGTACAGACTTCTTTTCTTGTCATTAGTCCCTAAACAATACAGTATAACAGCTATTGTTATAGCATTTACATTGCATTAGGTAATATATATAAGTGTGTGTGTATATATATATATATATATATATATATATATATATATATATATATATATATATATACACACACTTCGTATTACTTAAAAATAAATATAAGTAATCTAGAGATGATTTAAAGTATATGGGTAGATACGCATAGGTTATTGATAGGACTGCAGAGTGGTGTCCCATTGGATTATATTGGGGCACATGTTGTTTGTCTTTTATTACTGGTGATGCTCAATTTGATTAAAATTTAATCATAAATTTAGTTAAAGCTGTGCTGCCACTGTAAGTTTGCTTTTCTTCTTATAGTTGATATGAGGGTACTTCAAAAAGTTCGTGGAAAAGTGGAAATGAAAGATTATGCAAATTCTTTCTGTGAATTTTTTGAAGTACCCTTCAAGTGTCTTGTGTAGAGATACTTTGAGACTATCTATGTAAGTATCCTATTCCTCATCAGGCTTTCACTCAACAGCTTTAGCATCATGGATAAATTTTGCTTGAATAAGTTATTACTATGCTGGTTATAAAATGGTAATTTTTCTGTCATCTGTTCTATTTATTACTTGCTTTATTACTCTAAAGAGCTTTTCTTTTTCTCCAATATATTTGTTTGTTTATCATTGTGGACTGGTCAGTGAGTTCTGTTTTATTCAGTAGGTGTCAGTCTGTAATTATTTATTTTAATAACCGTCAGATTTGGTCAGTTAGAGCTCCTTCAAACTAGCTTTTGTAACTTTAATTTATTAAATTTATTGGAGATATAATTTACATAAAATAAACTATCTTTTAAATGTCCAATTTGATGAGTTTGACAGATATATACATCTGTGAAAACCAGTACCATCATAAATATACAGAATATTTCCATCACCCCCAAAATATTCCTCAGACTCCTTTGTAATCTATCTCTTTTTCTACCCTTGGCCCCAGGCAGGCATAGATCTGCTTTTTTTTTGTCATCATGGATTAGTTTGCATTTTTGTGTCCTTTTGACATGTCTCCATGATTTTTTGAGTACTTCCTTATTTGTTGTGATACAGGATGCTCCAGGCTCATCTTGAATTTTTCCTACCCCATTCCTGGAGTCATTTACTTATCCAGACAACCTTGGTTTCTTTTAGAGAGAGTAATAGTATTTAGACATCAAGATCTATTTAGAGGTGTATACATTGCTCCTAGGGGTGATACTGCTTCTAGGCCTCCTTAGTGGACTAAACTGGGAAATGCTTACACACATGCACCAATGCACACCCCTCCCCATATCTCTGTACTTATCATTCGTTTATCAGTCTATCTCTCTGATACCTCTAATTCCAATTTGATACCACAGGGTACATTTTAGTCTCTAATGATTTCATTTCTAAGTCCGTTAGTCATAGAGATGTATGGAATGTTTGAGTTTACTTTTAAGGGAATTTGACTTTCTTACAACTTTTAGTTATCTGTACTTTGCAAGCCACAATTGTTTTGCCTGTGTTCATTTGCTTTTTAGTATAAAGGTTGTCTGATATTAGGTTTGAAAGGATGAATACTTAAAAAGTAATATTATAATTTTTGTGTTATCAGTAGATTGTGTATAGAAAAACCAACCCTTTATTTATATTTCTAAAACATGGATGTAGAAGAAACCTTTTGGAATTCTAGAATATGATAGGAAAAAATGTGTTATTTTCACAATCATAAAATACTGTTAATTTGTTCTAACAGCTAGACAGTAAATAATAGATCTAGTAATGAGAAGAATAATGAATGAGGTCTTCAGGAAAAATGGCCAGTTAACTATAAATAATACCAAATTTTCAGGTAAGAATTTTAGGAATTAGTCATAGTAATAGTAAGTGAAGGTGTAAGTTTGATGGAATAGTTTTAACTCTGCTATAATTTTTAGAATAAAACAGCTAAGGAAGAAGTAATGCTCATTTTAATCAAGTGTATAGTTCTTAATCCTTCTGTGTACTAAGTTCTGTGTTGGTTTTGTGAGGGGATAAAATCCCCTCTGCATTCTAGAGGTTTAAGGTCCCCATATCTAGGGAGTAAGACAAATGTGACCTAAGTATACTTAGATCATAGAGTTAATGATCTGAGCTACCTTAGATAGGTGTAAGAAGTGTTGGAGGAAGATATTTCTAAACATGATACTTTTTTGGCTACTTTGTTTTGCTTAATTTCCAAATTTTTATCTCAGAAATGTCTCAGGAAACATTAGGAATATAGTCTGCAACTCTGAGTGCAGCTATCTTAGTTTGGTTGTTATCTTCTAAACTTTTTTCCTTCTAATTGTTCTTTCCTTTGTTTCTCCTATCACCCTCTATGTAGACTGCCCCTCCATTTTTAATTGTGATAACACATAATATGAAATTTATCATCTTAATTTTTAAGTTATTGTTGAGTAGTGTTAAGTATATTCACATTGTTGTTCAACATATCTCTAGAAATTTTTTATTTTGCAGAACTGTATTTCTACTCATTGAGAGGCAATTCACTTTCCTCTTCCCTAGCCCCTTATAACCATCACTCTACTTTTTGTTTATGTGAATTTGACTACTTTAGATACGTGATATAAGTCGAGTCTTACAAAATTTGTCTTTTTGGACTGACATGTTTCACTTAGCATAATGTCCTCAGGGTGCATCCATATAGCATTTGACAGGTTTTCCTTTCTTTTTAAAGCTAAGTAATATGTATATACACAACATGTATATACCACATATTGTTTGTCCATTCATCTGTCAATTACATTTAGGTTGCTTTTATATCTTGGCAATTGTGAATAATGCTGCGATGAACATGGGTGTGTAAATATATCTTTGAGACCCTGTTTTCCGTTCAGATATTTACCCAGAAATGGGATTGCTGGATTATATGGTAGTTTGGGGAACCACCATACTGTTTTTTTTTTATCACAGTTGTACCATTTTACAATCTTAGTAACAATGCACAAAGATTCTAATTTCTTCACGTCCTTGCCAATACTTCTTATTTTCTATCTTCTTTTGTCCAGATGGGTGTGAAATATATACCTCATTGTAACTTTGATTTGCATTTCTGTGATGATTAGTGGTAATGAGCATTTTTTTCATTTACTTGTTGGTCATTCATATATCATCTTTGGAGAAATGTCTTTTCAAATTCTTTGCCATTTTTGAATTGGGTTTTTTGTTTTTTCGTTGTTGAGTTGCAGGAGTTCTTTTTATATTTTGGATATTAAGCCCCTTATCACATATATGATTTGCAAATATTTTTTCCCATTCTGTTCTGTCCTTTGATGCACAGAAGTACGTAAGTTTGATGTAGTCCCACTTGTCTGTCTTTGCTTTCGTTTGCTTGTACTTTTAGTGTTATATCCAAGGAATCATTGCCAAATCCAATGTCATGAAGCTTTTTTCTGTTTTGTTCTAGGAGTTTTATAGTTTGGGTCTTAATTTTTAGGTCTTTAATTCATTTTGAGTTAATGTTTATATATGGTGTAAGATAAGGATCCAACTTTATTCTTTTGCATGTAGGTATTTAGTTTTCACATCGCCATTTGTTGAAGAGACTGTCCTTTTCCCATTGAATGGTCTTGGCACCGCTTTTGAAGTTCATTTGACCATCTTATGCAGAATTTTATCATGACACCTAAACCTATCATACATATTTACGTATCTTTTCCTTTTAGTAGGGTGTCAGCTGTTCATGGGCAGAGACTATGTCTTACTTTTTCCCCCGCAGATTAATTTAGAGGTCCAAGAAATGAATAAATAATCTACTTCCTTTTTATTCCAGAATTTTTTATATTCTCTCATGTCACTTACATGTTTTTTGATAGTGCCTCCACTTTGGTGAGGAATAATGTAAATAAAACTTCACAATTTATGTATAGAGCAATTAGTCTTTATATCAGTTGATTGTTTTGCTTCCTGGAGCACAAGGGAATGTTACTGGAGATTTCTAAATAGAGTAGGTGAATTTCTGCTCTGGTTGTTACCTTATTTGCATACAGCACTGCACTGAGAACAAAATCAAGGGTTTGATCATTTAGCATTTGTGAGTGGTTATTGTGTTCCTAATCTGGCATGCTGTCTTGATTATATAGAGGGCTAGAGTACTGTTTTCTTCATTTTTCTTGGTTCAGAAACACCATAGAGAAATAGATGAATGTTCTGCATTCTCTGGAAAGTACTTGTAATATTCATAGCAATAAATTTTACATATTACTAATGTACCTCCTAGTTCCTTTTTATATACTTGAGTTTCTTTTGAATAGATAATACATTCTCATATTTCAAAAATCAAGGTGTATAAAAAGACATACATCAGAATACTTGTCTCCATCCAACTGGTTGTTCCCTTAGCCCTCTATAAGAAAGCATATATACTTGTTATCATCCCAGTGTGTGGTGTTTTTTTTTTTTTAATTCAGGTATATAGAAAAACATATACGAGGGTACTTCAAAAAGTTCATGGAAGGATTCATATTCTCTTTTAATTGTATTTTTCCATGAACTTTTTGAAGTACCCTTGTATATGTTTTTCTGTATACCTGCATAAAAAAACACTGGTAGGATAACAAGAACGCACAAATGCTTTCTTATAGAGGGAAAAAAGAGATAACTAGTTGGATGGAGGTAAGGATATTTTGAAAAGTTTTAAAAAACTAAAGATTTTTATTGTCTTTTAATTCTTTTTTTCCATGACTTTTTGAAGTATTCTCATATTTATATTTTTCCTCCTTTCGTAAACAAAAGGTAGCGTACTATGTTGGTTAGGATATACTCTACTGAAAACAACCTGAAATAGTGGCTTACTATAGAACGACATAGTCACTTAGGGATGTAGGCTGCTGATAGAGGCTCTTTTTTACTATATACTTTAATGCTTAGAGAGACAGGAAAAAAGGAGCAAGGCATTTAAAGCTTCTGTCCAAAATTGACACCTGTCATTTCTACCAACAATGTATTCGGCAGTCATGGCCATGCTTAAGTACAGCAAGGTGGGGACATATAATTTTTTTGCACCAAATATTTGTGAACAGTAATACAGTCTACCATATTTACTATCCTGGATCACTTTTTAAAAATCCCTTGTTTAAAGCTCATTAGACTTTTAAAGGAGCTCAACTATACTCTTACTTATTGGCTCTCTATAAGTGCTAAAAACAAATGAAAAGGGGATGAAACTTCATGTCTGTTTAGTGTCTGGAGATGCCTTCTGCATAGCCCCGGTTTGCATTTTTAAGTTATCTTCCATTTTTAGGTATTCTTCCACTGTATCTTTTCTCTTTAACTTAGTAGTGAACTTTTAAAGATTTTAAACTTTTCTGAGACTCTAAACAATGTGAATTAATCAAAGAAATAATTGAATCCTTTAAGGCTTGTCTATTCTTTGGTCAACTTCTCTCCAGTGTCTCTTTTTTGGAGACAGAATTGGCTACCTTATATAAATCATACTTCTATTTTTTAGATTATATATGTAGTAAACTTGGTACAGTGCCTGGCAGGTTTTGAGTAGAGTAGATATTACTATTTCTCCTACTCACACTAAGCCATTCTTACTCCTTCAGCCCTTTCTTTCCTTTAATTTCGATGCTTTTTATTTTATGTAGCATTAACCATATTTGAATAGTGATATGATAATGTTGTGTTAAGCAGAGCAATTTTCATTACTGGGAGTTGGGATGGGGTGAGGTTGGTGGACACTGAATTAAATCTTCTTCAGTGCAGGTGCTGATTCCATTGAAAGGTAGAAATATCAGTGAGATAGGAACAAATGAGAGAAAGAATTGTACCAAATAGATACATCTTATATTTTATGTTACATTTATTTGAGAATACTTGCTATCAATTATGAAGTCAGAACTTATATTTAAGAATGGTAATTCTTAAAAACCATTAGAGAACAAACGTGTACTAAAAATATCTGGCTTAAATTTTATTGGTACATTTATTATTTAGTGAACTGTCTCCTGAGTTACTTCTGATGCACGTTGCTATTTGTTATGGTTCATAGTTATTAGATCTTCTGATATTTATTTTTAATGTTAAAATTTGGTATAAATTAAAGCTTATGGTGAAATGACCTTTATGATGCCATGTAAACTAAGCCCTTAAAATATCTACAAAATTTAAAGTCTTTGTGGGACTGACCACCAGAGATCTAATTTAAATTTGGGTTTAGTTTATTACTTTTATAATTATAAATACTTTGAATATTTTCTTGCACTATTCAGCCATATTTGAATTTTAGTACCCTTGCAGAATTATATTTGTTAGAAATGTACTTTCTTCTTTTGCTTAACCCTTTACAATAACAGTGCATTCTAAATGTAGAGCTTTGTGATTATGGGATGGGAAGTCAGCGGGTGAAGTACACTATAATTCCTTATTTTTTTTTCCTAACTAGTTTTTAGGCAGAAAGTTTCTACATATTGATGTGAATACCAGGAATTGAGTGGTGAGTGTTTTATAAGGAGTGACTACTTAGAATTTCAGTTGTAAAAAGTACATAGTTTTTTAAGTTTTAATTTAAGAGTTTGATCTTATGCATTATGATTTAAAGAATTGATGTTTACTGTTCCTCTGTCCTAACAAAGTGTAACAGCTTCTGTCTATAATTGGTTTTTTGACACTCTTTTCAGGCAGTAAAATAATTATGTTTCTAATAGCTGTTCCAAAAATTGAGGTGGCTGTACATTATAAAATGGTTTTTTTTTTTTTTTGCTCACAGTATTGTAATGTCATATTCACCGTATTTGGTTATTTTACATAGTTTCATCTCACACTTCTTCAAATATGGTAGGGTTCTTTTATTTCTCCCCCTCCTCCATCTCCGCTTTCGTTTCTGTTCTTCCTCCTGTCCCTCCTCAGAAATAAATGGGATTGTATTCTTGGTTTGACTGGTTAAACTCTAGCTGTTACTGATAAGAAGATAATTTTGACTCTAAATAATGGGTGGACAATGTTACCTGAGACTTCACAGGTAATTTATTTTTATGTCCTCAGTTTTCATTGGAGAACTGTAAAATTTATTTTTTCTGTAGGAATATGGTAAACTCATAATCTGTTCTGTTACTCAGTGGTTTCTATGCAAAATGTTTTTAGCATTCAGTCTCAGGAAAAGCGTTGCTTCTTTAGGGAAGTTTTATGTTTCAGCTTTTGTAATGAAAAGTCTCCTTTTCAACCCTTCTTACTTAGAGGTCTTTTTGTCAGCCTTTGGATTCCATTTACTTGCTAAATAGGAACTCGCTTTCAGTTTTTTCCCTTTTTCTGTAAAACCAGTGACTGGTATTTTCTACCCTTTTATAAGTCCTATCTCCACAATAAGCTATTCCAAAATCTCTGTTAAGATGGTCAAAACTGATTGTCTGGTCCTTTTCCTGCACCCAAATCTGCACTATACCGTCTTCCCCCTTTGAGTTAATGACAACTCCATCCTTCTTTTACTTAGGCCAAAATCCTTGGATTTAAGCTCATACCCTATACTTGATTCATCAAGAGATTTAGTTACCTACTAAAAAAATGTATAGAATCTGTTTTCTTTTTACCATCTTCACTGTTGCTGTCCTGGTATAAATTATCATCTTTTGCTATGTAATTCCAATAGCCTATTTGCCATTACCTTCCTACTGAATGTTCTTAACAAAGTAGCCAGTAGTGATCACTCTCCAGTAGCTACACATTTTACTTAGGGTAAAAGCCACAGTCTTTTAAAATGGCAAAAATCCCTCCATGATGTGACATCGCCATAACCCCTTACTCTGTGACCTTATCTCTTACTTAACTCTCCCTTTTATTCACATTGGTCTCCTTACTGTTTTTTAAAGATGCCAGGAATATTCCTTGTCTCACAGCCTTTGTTTATACTTGCTATATATAGCAATTATAAACATGGCATGTTCTTCTTTGAGATTTCCTGATGGATTCCTGTCTGATTGAGGATTTTCTCAGAAATCACCTTATCATTGAGGGCTTTCCTGATAGCTCTGCACCAAAAAGCCTCCATCCCGTGTTATTTAATTCACTTATCTTCTTTAATCTTTCTTTGAAGCATTTATTACTATTCCTTATTTATTTGCTTATTGTCTGTCTACCCACTCATTAGAATATATATTTTTTGTTCACTGCTATGTACTCATTTTCTAGAACAGCATCTGACATACTGATGCTCAATGAATGAATGAATGAGTAATATTTTGTGGTATACAGAAAACTTTTCAAACATTTTGTTGAGTGAAATCCTCTTAATCTTTGAGGGCATTAGTATCACTCCTATTTTAAAGATGAAGAAATTGGAACTCCTGAGATTATTTAATCACTAAGTGGTAAAATCAAAATTGGGATTCTGTTTTTCTGATTCCTTTTTTTTTTTTCCACTTTATTATTTAACATATGGGGATGTGGATGTTAGGTAGCTTCACTATTGTAGTCTATTTGTTTGCCTACTGTCTTCTCCTAATTTTCTTTTAATCATGCCTACAGCATTTTTTTTAAAATGAAGTTTTAGCCCTTTGAGAGTTATGAGCAGTGATATTTGGTGGGTATACTGGCATTTCCCAGGGAGTCACTGCATTCCCAAATTTGAAATTTAAAAGTCAAAGCCAGTGAAGAGAAATTCTAAATATAAATACTACTGTTTATATATAATATACTATTTATATATTTATTCATTCAGCATATTGAGAACTTGTTGAGCAAATTGTTCAAGGTTCTGGGAATATAGGGATGAGCAGAGAAAGCATGGTTACTTGTTTGAAGCTTTTGTTCTATTGGGCAAGAAAAGACTGGTAAATAAGTGATTATAATTCAGCTTTAGGAATATGAGGGTGCTTCAAAAAGTTCATGGAAAATGGAATTAAAAGATAATATGAATCTTTCCATGAAGTTTTTGAAGACCCCTTGTATTTGTGACAGGAAAGATCAGTTTGTTAAAGATATATGTAAGAGGGCTAACCTAGACTTGGCAGGGTGTGTGGGAATGCACCCAAGAAGTAATACATTGAGATCCCCGAATGGGTAGGAAATTCCTGAGCAAGTTTGTGGTGGATGGGGAAGAAAGAGCGTAGCATTTTCAAGATCCTGAAAGAGATTCAATTCAAAGGGATTATAGCATGTATAGTTGTACGTGATAAGTGTTAAGGCTGGAGAAATTACTGGGTCAGGCTTAAGAAAGCATTACAGAAACATTAATCAAGTCACAGAGAAGCCTTAGAGGGGAGTGAAACGATTAGATTATTTTATTAGGTAGATCGTCTTGGCTGCAGTGTGGAGAGTAGATTGGAGAAGAGTGAGACCAGGGTAGCAAGACCAGTTGTGAATGTTTTGATAATTTAGGTGGAAATAGTATGAGTCTAAATTAGAGGAATGCTATGCAGATGGATAAACATGAGTAGAATAGTAGCTATAAAGGTGGTAGAGTAGTTCCCCCTAGTCTGCAGTTTTGCTCTCTCCATGGTTTCAATTATCTATGGTCAACAGCGGTCTGAAAATATTAAGTGGAAAATTCCAGAGATAAACAGTAAATTTTAAATTGCTTGCCATTCTGAATAGCATGATATGTTGTCCTGCCTGGGACATGAATCATCCCTTTGTCCAACATATATACTCTGTATACACTACCCATCCATTTAGTAGCTGTCTTGGTTTTCAGATTGAATTTCGTGATATTGCAGTGCTTGGGTTTGGTACTATCCACGGTTTCAGACATCCACTGGGGGCCTTGGAATGTATCCTCTGAGGATAAGGGAGAACTACTATACAAAGAACAGGACCTAGTGATGATGGGATATGGGAAATGACTGAAAAAGAGAGTGAAAGGCTTCCAGGTTTTTGGTTCAATAAGCTGAGTAGATGGATATATCATTTACAGAGAGAAGGATATGTTTTGGAATAGAGAGGAGGTGATGAATTGACTTCTGGAGATGTTGAGTTTGAGTCTTGTTAGGGATGTGGGGACATCCAAGTCAGTTGTATACATGGGTATGTATCCTTAGAAAAATTTGAGTGAATGTCCAAAATTGGGGCTTGACAGTATTTTAGGTGATATAAAAAACTAGGATTATATGAGATGACCTAGGGAGAACGTACAGAGTAGAAAAAGAAAAGAGCCTGTGACAGAATCCTGTCTAGCAACATTTAAGGTATGGACTGAGGAAGAGTAACTGAAATGAAGACCAAGCAGGCACATAGAGAGAGCCAGGAGGAAACCTATGAGTGTGTGGTAGTCAAGGGAAGAGATTTTTAGGGAGGCCAGACACAGTAGTGTGATGTGGTTCTTGAGAGATTAAGTAAGAGAAAATATAAAATGTAATCCTGTATTTAGGGAAAAAGAGATTATGAAGAACCTGAACAAGAGGAGTAGAGTGAGGTGATTGGGACAGAAGGTAAATTGAAGAAGGAATGTTAGAGATAGCACAGAGTTAAGTATAAGGCAGTATAACAGTTAAGAACAAAGTACATTCAAGGATGGTTTTTAAAAAAAATTTTTTTTATTACATTAAATTGCCTTTGGCCAGCTTTTGACACTAATAATTATTTATTGGGTGAACTACTGCATCGGTAAACTCTATATCATTGATAAGGTTTCTGCTTGATGCCTGCACTTTAATGTTCTTGATGTTTTGTATTTGTATAAATGCTACCTGCTGATTTTAAAGAATGCAGGCAATGCAAGGAAAGCACAAAGAAGAAAGTAAAAAGCAGAACAAAATAAAAATAAATCTCAATTTCAGAAATTAAGCCATCAATAATGAATAACCATCATTTCCAGAAACCTCTTTGCATTGATACAGATAGAAGTTTAAAAGATAGGTTAACAGAAACATTGCTTGTTCTTTTTCTTTAGGAGGAACAGTCTCGATCAACTTTAAATGCTAATAGCAAAGAACAAGTAGAAGGGGAGAAACTGAAGATGGAAACTTAGAAAAATGGGGCTTATCAGCAGAATAGGATTTACCCAGAAGGTGAATGGATTTCACATTATGAGTATGATGATTAGTCTCAACTGATTGGGGATACATCAGAATTAGTAGGCTTAGTGGCAGGAAGCTGAGAGAGAGATCTGTATTTTTATGTTTTCTATAAAAACGGTGAGGTATTAAGAATAAGGTGCTAAGTGGGGAGGTCAAAATTTTGAGGAGACTGAAAAAGTCCTGGCAAGGATTCTTAAACGTTTTGTGCCATTCATCCCTCTAGGCTTCACTGGGCAACTAGAAGGATGCATGGTACAAAACATTTAAGAACCCTTCATGGGTTGTTCTTCAGAATTCTAGTCTCTTACAGGTAGAAAGAGTTCAGTCTCTTAGGGAAGGAGCCAGCTGAAATTTCATGTGATTATTTAGGCTCTGGAAAAGAAGAAAGTGCTTATTGCTAGTGGGACACAGGAACCTGGGGGAATGGTTGTGTATAGTGGATATCCCGTAGGTGGTGGATAGAAATTTGCTAGTCTGCAGCCTAGTCACCAGGAGTTAAGGTGGTACACAGTTTACTTTGGGGTCTGTAGTCCCACATGAAAGAACAGAAGGGAACTATACTAGAGATGAAAAACACAATATCTGAAATGAATTTCTTTCTGTGAAATTTTAACAGTAGACTAGATGATGTAGAAGAAAAGATCATTGCACTCGAAAATGTAGAGTTAGAATATATCCAAAATGCAGCATGAAGAACAAAAGATTGCAGAAAACTTCTAAAACACACTTAGGATAAACAGCAACTTAGGATAATTTTAAATGGTCTAACAGGTGTAGCTGGAGTCTCAGAAGTAGAGGAGAGAGAGGGTGGACAGAAAAAATGTTTGAAGAATTAATGCTAAAAATATCCAAATTTGATGCAAGCTATAAACCCACAAATGCAAAAAGTGTAAACATTCATACAGAGTTTGAAAACAAGCAATAAATTGAAAATCTGAGAAGGAGCCAGAGGAGAAAAGACACATCAAGTAAAGAAGAATGGAGATAAGAATCCCACAGATTAATTTCAGAAACTATGTAAATCACAAGACGATGTCCTTAGAAACTGTTTAAGGCAGAAGACAATGGAATGACAAGTTTGTTTTGAAAGAAGAAAATTGGTCAACCCAAAATTCTATTTCCTATGATAATCTTCAGAATAAAGGTGAGATTTAAAAAGTTTTTAGACAAACAGAAATAGCTGAGAGAATTCATTTCACACAGACCTTCACTACAAAAAACATTAAAGTGAGTTCTTTGGGTAAAAGGAAGGTGATACCACATAGAAACTTGGATCTACATAATGGGATGAAGAGTGGCAAAAATGTGGATAAGTAGGAACTATTTTATATTTCAAAATTTCTTTAAAAGATAATTGACTATTTAAAGCAAGAAGAATAATATATTATCTGACTTGTAATGTGTGTAGAAATAAAATGATAACAATAGCTCCAAATACAGAAGAGGTGAAATGGAAATGTACCATTATAGGGCTTTTACCTTACTTGTGAAGTAGTATAATCTTATTTCAATACAGATTTTGGTGAGTTAAAGGTGCATATTGTTAAGTCTAGAGCAACTTGTAAGAGGTTGTCTTAGTTCATGCTGCTATATAACAAAATACCTGAGACTGGATATTTCATAAGCAATAGAAATTTATTTTTCACAGTTCTGAAAGCTGAGAGGTGTCAAGGCACCAGCAGTTTCACTGTCTGGTAAGGAACTGATCCCTGCTTCCAAGATGGCACCTTGTTGCTCTGTCCTCTGGAGGGGATGATCACTGTAGATCCTCCCATGGCAGAAGGGACGGAGGGCAAAAGGGGCAATTACACTCCCCGAAGTCCTTTTATAAGGGCACTAGTCCACCCATGAGGGCAGATGCTTCATGACATAATCATCTCCTAAAGGCTCCACCTCTTAATACTATCAAATGGGTCGTAGGTTCCAACATAATGAATTTTGGAAGGAGAGACACAAATATTTAAACCATAACAGGAATATAATAATTTAATGATAAAATGGAATACTAAGAAATACTTTAAGAAAAGTCAGGAAAAGAGAAAAAAGGAATAAAGATCAAGTGGGTAAATAGAAACAAGTAGCAAGATAATGGATTTAAACATAACTACATCAGTAATTATGTTAAATGTAAATGTTCTAAAAACACAAATCGAAAAGCCAAGATTGCTAGGCTGGATAATAATGTTGTCTCTCAGAAACTCACAGACAGGTTAAAAGAAGGATGGTAAAAGATATTCTGTGCAAAGCATAATAAATCTAGAATGGTTATATTAGTATTAAAAGTATATTTAAGGAAAAGAAATATTACCATGGAATAAAAAGGGATATGTCATAATAATGGAGATAATTCATACAAATTAGAAAGCAATTCTAAATATAATTCAATAGCAGAACTTTAAAATACATGAGACAAAAACTGCCAGAATTGAAAGAAATAGACAAATCCATAAGATGTAAACACACTTCTCTCAACAACTGATAGAACTAGTGGACAAAACAAAATTAGTATTTAGAAGACTTGAAAAACTTTATAACTAAGTAGACCTCATTAACATTTACAACATAGTTCATCCAACAACACTGGAATACCCAATCTTTGGAAGCATACATGGAATATTCACCGGATAGACCATATGTTGGGGCATCAGACAAGTCTCAGAGAATGTAAAATGATTGAAATCATAGAATAGGTTTTGTGACCACAATGGAATTATTTTAGAAACAAAAAGATACTTGGGAAATTCTCAGATGTTTCAAAATTAAGCAACACTTGTAAGAAACCTATGGATTAAGAGGAAATCCTGAAGGAAATTAGACATTTTTGAAGTAAAAGTGGAAACACAGCATACCAAAATTTGTGCAATGTAGGTAAAGCAGCATCTTATAGGGAGATTTATTGCTTTAAATGCTGATATTGGGGAAACAAGGAAAGACAAAAATCAATCTAAATTTTTATCTTAAACTAGAAAAAGAAGAGCAAAATAAACCTGAAATAATTAGAAAGAAGGAAATAACAGCACAAAATGATGAAATAAAAAACAGATGAACAGTCAAGAAAATCTGCAAGTTCAAAAGTAACAATAAGCACTTATTTCTTAGGTCTGTATGACCTCGATATCAAAACCTCATGAATTCATTACAAAAAAGGGAATTATAGAGCATTATCTCTTATGAACATAAACAGAAATTCGTAATGTAATAGCATGTCAAATCTGGCAAAATATGTAAAGGTTAATACATCATGACTAATGTGGTTTATTCCATACATGCAAGGTTGGTTTAAAAAGTCAATATAATCTACCATATTAACAGTTTAAAGGGGAAAATCCATATATGGTCATCTCAGTAGATGCACAAAGAGAATTTACATATCAGCACATAGGATAACAACTGTCTGTAATAGCAATAGAAGGGAACTTTCTAAATTTGATAAATCTCATCTATGAAAAACTTGGAGCTACTATTCTTAATGGTAAATTCATAGTAACATATATACATAGTGGAATACTAATCAGCAAAAAGGGATGAAATATGGATGCATGCAACAGAATATATGAATCTCATATTCTGTATAGCAAAAGAAGTAGACACAAAAGGCTTGTATGTGGTTAAATTTGTTTGAAACTCTATGAAGGCCATATCTATAGTGACAGAATGAAGATCAGAGGTTTCTTGATGCTTAGGGTTAGGAAGAATTAGGTGTGTCTGATTCACAGGTGTCTTTTTTGGGGGTAATAGAATTGTTCTGTATCTTGGTTATTGTGGTTACATGATGCATATAGTTGTCAAACAGTATTGAAATGTCCATTTAAAATGGGTTATCGCAGCACTCTTTACAATAGCCAAGAGTTGGAACCAGCCCAAATGCCCATCATCAGATGAGTGGATACGGAAAATGTGGTACATCTACACAATGGAATACTACTCAGCTATAAAAACGAATGAAATACTGCCATTTGCAACAACATGGATGGACCTTGAGAGAATTATATTAAGTGAAACAAGTCAGGCACAGAAAGAGAAATACCACATGTTCTCACTGATTGGTGGGAGCTAAAAATTAATATATAAATTCACACACACACACACACACACACAAAACCAGGGGGGGGGGAAGAAGATATAACAACCACAATTATTTGAAGTTGATACGACAAGCAAACAGGACATTGTTGGGGGGGAGCGGGGGAGGGAGAAGGGAGGGAGGTCTTGGTGATGGGGAGCAATAATCAGCTACAATGTATATCGACAAAATAAAATTTAAAAAAAATAAAAAAATAAAATTTGCTACCCACAGTAAAAAAATAAATAAATAAATAAAAAATAAAATGGGTTCATCTTTGGGCCGGCCCCGTAGCTCACTCGGGTGAGTACGGGTGCTGTTAGTGCCAAGGTCGCGGGTTCGGATCCTATATAGGGATGGCCGGTGCACTCACTGGCTGAGCATGGTGCAGACGACACCGAGGGTTGCAATCCCCTTACCGGTCCAAAAAAAAAAAAAAAAATAATAATGGGTTCATCTTTTTGTGTGTAAACATTCTCTCAATTAAGTTGTTTTAAAAAGTGTAAGTGTATTACAGAAAAATATGTATATCTTCTCCCATTCATTGTTCTATGTGGCTTTGGCTAATATTGAAAGTGGTTAGAGTAGAACACTATACTTGTTAGCATTACATTTCTTAAGTTAATAAAGGTTGTTTCTGTAAATCACTTCTAAAATACTTTCACTTGTTTGATTGGAGGCTTTTGTGGTTTGAAGCTTTAAAGAGTTTAAGACTGTAGTTTTGGGATCATCTAGAATTCAGTTCAAATTTTGGCTTTGTTACTTAACTACCTGCAGATCCTTGGACACGTTATTAATGTCTCCTTGCCTCGGTTTACTTATCTGTAAAATGAGGGGTAATAGTGCTTAATGTTAATAAGCACATGGAGGTAATTAGGACAATTAAATGAAATACATGTATAGTGCTTAGGAAAGTGCCTTGCACAGAATAAGCCCAAGATAAATGCTAACCCTACTATTTTTATTACCCTTGTTATTATTCTTACTGTTATACTTCAGTGAATGGATAATCACATATTTTTCCCTACCCTTTACCCCCAATCTGAAATGTTTCAAGAATTTTCTTGATGATTTACCCTAGAACTTTGTTTCTTAGATTATAAAGGTCTCTGAAAGTCTGATAAAGGCTGTGCCTCTTTTACTCAGAAAAATGTTCTGAAAAAATAGTCACAGTTTTCCATGGAGTGGTTCATAGACTCATTGAGGCTGTAAATAAAAACTCTTGTATACTGAGCAAGAATGTAAAATTTTTTTTACCCATGTACTATTAAACATTCTTTAAACTTTTTTATTTTAATTTATCAATATACAATGTAGTTGATTTTCGTGTCCCTTTACCAGTTCCTCTTTCCTGCCCACCTGTCCCCCCCTCCACCATCAACATCATATCTGTTTACTTGTCTTAACAAGTTCAAGGAATTGTTGTGATTGTTGTCTTTTTCCCATAAACTTTTTTATCATAGTAATTTAAATTTCCACTGACTACTTTAAAATTAGACTTAAGTTACTCCATCCCTGAGTTAAAAGGACAGGGCTTCGGGCCAACCCCGTGGCTCACTCGGGAGAGTGTGGCGCTGGGAGAGCAGTGGCGCTCCTGCCGTGGGTCCCTATCCTATATAGGGATGGCCGGTGCATTCACTGGCTGAGCGCGGTGTGGGCAACACCAAGCCAAGGGTTGCAATCCCCTTACCGGTCACACACACACACACACACAAAAGGACAGGGCTTCAACTGTTGACTATTTAAAATAAGCATTTTTTTAAAAGGAATTTATTTTTTAGTTGAAACATATTGGTTGTACATATTTATGGGGTACAGAGTTATATATTTTTTTATCTCTGATTTTTTGGGGTTTAGTTTTTTTTTTTTTTATCATTATACAATGTAATTGATTTTCATGGCCTTTACCAATTCCTACCTTTCTCATCTCCCTCTTTCCGTTTCCTATCGCCGGCAGTCTCAGTTCTGTTCACTTCTCTTAACAAGTTCAAAGAATTTAAACATTTTTTAATATTCCCAGTTTTTAGTATTCAGAAATTCACCCTAACTTAGATCAGATTGAATCAGGTGACTTTAGAAATGTTTCAGTTTTATATTATGTCATCTTTGACCAAAAGCTGTAAATTTGACATGCTCTTGTTAAAGACCTTGTATGATATGATTTCCTGGACTTCTTAATTAGTATTTTACTAATTAAATTTTACCAATTAAATTGAACTTGCTACTGTACTACATGTAACAACAAAAAAAATTAGTAAAAAGTACATCTTACTCTTTTGGATGTTTTAGTAGCCAGTCATTTAATTTGTTGTTTTTATTCTACCATTTTTTAGTAGGAGCTATAGAGTGTATATGGAAGGGGATGTCAAGATTTTCACGGTTCTAGGTGTCATTCTTCAAAAACAAATTATTCTTTCAGAATCTGTTTTGACTGGGCCTACCTCACCTTTACCTTCTCCGGGGAATGGAAGTGAAACTACATCTGGATTGATAACACAGTCAAAGAAAATTCGAGGAATTGGATTTGGAGATATTTTTAAAGAAGGCTCTGTGAAACTTAGGACAAGAACATCCAGTAGTGAAACAGAAGAGAAAAAAACAGAAAAGGTAATAATGAAGAATTTGACTTAGATTAACTTCACTGATTCTCTCATTAAGCATTTTTTAAAATGTAAAAGTCAGTTTGCAACTTTGTTACATTTCAGTTTTTGAGATCGCTAATAATGTGGTTATGAAAGAGAAGTCTGTGAGAAACTTTCTAAATTTACGGTGATTGTTTATGTTTGAATTTCATAAAATTAGAGTGCTTGTTTCTTGCTGAATTTAACACAAACTTTTTTTTAGTAGGAGCTTTACATTTTTTAATTATCACAGTTTAATAAAAATAAAAAAGGGAAGATTTCTTTTTTTGCCTTTTTAAGTTAAAATTTTATAATTTTTCTTTTAACTTTTTAACTTGAAGTAGAACTAAAATAGGCCATTTTAAAATGAATTCACAATGAGATATTAAGCTAATTAGTCACTACTTAACTTTCCTCTGGATTGTCAAAAATGGTTAAATTTTCTAACCTCTCTCCGAATTTATGGAAGATTTTATTTTTCATTAGCATTTTACTGGTATTGTGAAATGAAACAGTGAATGAGCCATAAATTTTAAGATCTAATAAGAGGCTTTAAAATAAACCCTTTAGTTTTTATTTTGGTGGAAAAATAGCTACAGTCTGTAGAACATTTATTTCAAAACTGTTCTGGTGTCAGTCCCTTGGAGATTACTTCCCTCCTGTTTACTTCAGACAGGAGGCTTTTTCCTTGGTGTTCAGGGTGGTGTTTCCCCTATAGTCCTCACTTGTATCTCTTTCTCTAACTCTTAAGAGTATAAAATATTTCAGTATTTATTTGCTTAGTTTAGCTACATTTCATTAACAAGACTGTCTTTTGGTTAGTGAATTATATTTTGAGGTTTTCTCCAAAGGTAGTTTGTTATTTTTTTCTTTTCTAGCTTGCTAGGTATTTTCTCATTAATAGTGAGTTCAGGAAAGCAAAATTCTACTTTTCTACCCTACACTCTCCTAGCTCTGATAACTAGATGGCATTAAGATTATGAGGTGTAATTGATTTTTGATTTTAAAGGTAAATATTGGAATTCTTATGGTTTTTGAAATGGTGCTGTTTAGCCATATAATAGCTAGGAATGTTGGAAAAGCAATTCTTGCATTATGAGAGACATTAGATGATCTGGTGCCCCTTCCAGTTCTAAAGCTTATGATTATATTGTGTAACTTTATTTGATTAATGATTACATTAGTAATCTTTCTATCACCATTAATAATATCCACTACTCAGAGTTATTAGGGGGAGTAGTCTCAGGGTTACCCTTCATGATGGTCTTGTGAGGTTTGCTTTCATCACTGATCTAGAACTTGATGAGGTAGGGAGCACATTTGCTATGTTTGTAGGTGACAACAGATTGGAAGATGTGATTAGAACTGGGAGAAATTAAAATGAGTATCTTAGAAGATAAACAGAAAACACAGTGTTAGGTAAATTAGCAGCGTTCAGATTTTTAATGAATGAAATCTAAGGTCAAATTTACTGCTTTTTCCTGGGAAGAGAACTCAAGGAAATAGTATAAGATGGTGAAGGACTTACTGTAGACAATTGCAGTGGAAAAATGTCTAGTAGACTATAATTATAAGGGTTGTAACAGTTGTAACATTACCTGAATGTTGCCATTCAGATAGCAATCAAGTATAAAGAGTTTTTTCCCCCTATCTCATTTTAAGGTTAAATTTAGTGTTGTTTAAGAGTCCACTTTGTAGAGTCAGACTTTTTAGGTTCACATCTGGGCTCCAATACTAAATTATTTTATTGTGGCTAGATTACTTAACTACTTGCTGATTTATAAAAAGGGTGAATAATAATGACTACTTTGTACAGATAGTTATGAGGATTAAGTTATAATGTATGTAAAGTGCTTACCTCAGGGATTGGTATGTAGTAAGCTCTCAAATGCTGTTGTTTCTATTTATTTTAGAGATTCTAAAATTAAATCACAATAATGTATTATCGGCATCATAGTATGTTTATTATCCTTAAGATAAGGAGTTTTAAAAATTAGTAGTTCAAAGCTATCATTTAAGGAACTTTTGAGATCTTTATCTTTTTCATTGCTGAGTTTTCAGTCACATTAATAACCTGGCTGTAAGTACTTGTAGGGAAAGTTGGATAACTATAAATGGAAATTTTAACAGTATTATCTTTATTCTAACTTAAAATAGTTGATGCCATCCTTTTCTATTCTAGCCCTTAATTGTACAGTCACTTGGAACCAAAACTCAGAGTGCAGAGATAACAAAAACAGACATTGAAGGTAAAATTAAAGGTAAGTTTCTGAATAAAACTGTCGTATTAAGAATAATAGAAACATACACAAATATGTTATGAGACTTGTTAAAGGCATTTGTTACACTATACTACTTGATCAGAATATTAATTTCTACTAGATGGAAGCACCGTGAGATTAGGGATTTTGGTATGCATTGTTCATTGATATAGCCCCCTGCAGTTAGAATTGTGCCTGGAACATAGCAGGTACTTAGTAAATATTTGAATGTGATTAATGAAATTGTTACTTAATATACAGTATTGGCTGTAAGTTTAAAATTTTACAATTTAAAGATGAATTATTAAGTTCATCTTTAATAACTTCTAGTGTGCGTTACACAAAATACATGCTTAATAAGTGTTTGTTAAGTGAATCAATTTGTATAAGCCATATTATTTACATTCTTTATTTCAGCTAAGGAATACTGTAGAACATTATTTGCCTATGATGGTACTAATGAAGATGAACTTACTTTTAAAGAGGGGGAGATAATCCATTTGATAAGTAAGGTAAAGTATTTCTCAGTTTTTCAGTAAGTTATTTAATTTATTTATAGAAGTATTTTTCACAAGTTTTATATTCCCCCCCAGGATGTAAGGTCTAAAAGATCTGGGACTTTTTGTTTCTGGGTCCTGAGAAGCTGACCCATAATGAGTGCTCAGAAACTTATTTTTTGAGCTAACTTTTATTGTTTATATTTGTAATAATTGATATATTGGGAATTATTTTTAACCATCCTTTTTTTTTTAATTAATAGGGAAACAACCTAATGTCTATCAGTATGTAAATGGTTATGAAACTCTTTAGGTTGTGGAAAATGATGTAGCTACTTAAAGGAATGAAGTGATTTAAAACTTGGAATGAATTCTAAGGCAAAATAAAGAGAAAACCCAGTAGTATTTGGACATGGGCAAAATCCTGTAAGAACTTTATAAGACAGGTCAAGAATCTCTAGTCCCAAAATCTGAAATCCAAAATGCTCCAAAATCTAAAACTGTGTGCCGACATGACACCATAAGTAGAAAATTCCATAACACAGATGCATTATTTTTTTACTGTATAAATGGTGTGTCATATTTCTTACTATTAAGTACTTATGTGTGAATAAATGTAAGAAAATGATTGCTTATCAGTAGTGTATAAATTCAGAGTCAGTAATGATGGTGGTGCCAAACAACCACGAATTGTCAACATGGATGGCTGAGATAGTGGCACCTTTGTTTTCTGTTGGTTTAATATACACTAACTTTGTTTCATGCTAAAAATATTGTTTGAAATTACCTTCAGGCTATGTGTATAAGGTGTATATGAAACATAAATGAATTGTGTGTTTAGACTTGGATCCCATCCCCAAGATAGCTCATTAGGTATATGCAGATGTTCCAAAATCCAAAAAAGTCAGAAATTTGAAACACTTCTAGTCCCAAGCATTTTGGATAAGAGATACTCAACCTGTATAGGAAAATTATAAATGCTTTGTCTTTGCTGTAACCCTGTAGAACAAATTTTGAAATGTCTCCCATTGTTTTTAATTGACTTTGTCATCAGATGGCTTAATGTATGTAATTTTTAAAAGATAAATTTTGTGTATATTTAAAGTATACAATATAAAAAAAGAAAAAATGGTATACAATATGATGTTATAGGATACATATAGATAGTAAAAAGGTAAATGTACTGAAGCAAATTTGAAAAAAAGAAAAAATGGTATACAATATGATGTTATAGTATACATATAGATAGTAAAAGGTTAATGTAGTGAAGCAAATTAACATATCCATTATCTCACATAGTTACCCATTTTCTTGTTATTGTGACAAGAGCAGCTAAAACCGACTTGTTTAGAATGAATTGCAGAAATGTATGACTATGTAATTTTTAATATTCATATTTGATGATGGCTAAATTTTCATACAAGGGTGGGCACTGGGAAAGAACTGAGAAGATATTGTTAATTTCTAAAGCAGTTGAATAATGTGATTAATTTTTAGTATAAAAATTGTTAAGGAAAATGTTAAGAAGAATACAGTATGGAAATTCATATGTGTTCTCCCTCCCTCCTTTCCTCTCTTTCTCTCTCCCTCCTTCCCCCTTCCCCATCTCCCCTCACTTCCTTTTACCTTTCTACTCTCCTGAGAACACTTAACCTTGTAGATGGAATTTTTAAATTGAATTATTTAAAAAAATTAAACCTAGGTTTTTTTTTTTGTAACCGCTAAGAGGATCGCAACCCTTGGCGTGGTGTCGCCTGCACTGTGCTCAGCCAGTGAGCGCACTGGCCATCCCTATATAGGATCTGAACCCGCAGCCTAGGCACTCCCAACGCCGCTGTGCTCCCAGCGCAGCACTCTCCCGAGTGAGCCACGGGGTCGGCCCTAAACCTAGTTTTATAACTACTGTTAAAAGTAATATGTGGGGACTGTTTTCTTTTAGGAGGACCTTATGATCTGTTTAGGTTTTTTTGTTTTGTTTTTTGTTTTTGTAAAAATGAATTCAGTATAATCCTATTTTGTTGTAAACTTTTTCATCATTTAAAGATAACTCCTATTATCTTAATTATTCTTTGTTTTGCTTTTTAGGAGACTGGAGAACCTGGCTGGTGGAAAGGTGAACTTAATGGTAAAGAAGGAGTATTTCCAGACAATTTTGCTGTTCAGATAAATGAACTGGATAAAGACTTTCCAGTAAGCTTTTGTTTTTCAATGGTGATAATATTTGAAAGAACATTCTGCTAATATTTTTTCAAAAACAGGTTTTTTGCACTGTTATTGAATAGTTTTTATAATGGAGTTTCAGATTTATGTATCTAGATAGAAGTTATTTGAATATAGTAAAACAAAACAGTGTTTCACTTCTGTGATTTATTCCTGCTCTTTTCCCCTTTCTGACTATACTTAAAAGTAACCTTAGACTTCTTTATGATTAAAAAAAAAAAAAAAAAGAAAGAAAAAAGGCTAGCTATACTAGTTGGATAAATTAGTACTTTCCTGGAAGAAATTGTATTTTTATTTACTGTTGTTGAAAAGCTTTAGTTTATTTTAAGGAACCGTTGACATTACTATAATGCTGTCAGTGCGGTGTTGGGAAGGCAAGAAGCAGGGTCTTTGTCCCCTTACAGGATTTAATATCGCTATGTAACTTCTCAGAGAGAATAAAGTGAGGCTGAGTCTATTCATCAGTCTTCTTTTGCCTTTCTACAACTTGATCCGTTTTTTCCCCCCATATAGGGGGAATCTAATTGAGTTTTAAAATAGAGGGAAAGAGTTAGCAGAAGTACACAGCAAGACAGACTACAACATTTGGCTTAAACCAGTGCACAACTCCCTAACCTTTGCATCTTTCACTTAGTTAAGTATATTATTGGCAATTACTCTATGGAGGCTTAGGTTGTCTGAGGCCTTTTCTTTGCTAGGTTGTATTCATTATTGTTTCAGCCTTCGTATGCTTTATTTTATACTTTATAAACATTTTTTCTGTTTTAATTATGTATTCATACTATATTGCTTATCAGTTATTCTTAATTTGGCAAAACCAGATTTCACATACTTCTAGAAATTTATCTCCATTGTTTAAGGCATTAAATTAAGTCTAAAAAATGCTAATAAATTGAGGAAAAATAGGCCTTTGAGAGTTTTGAAGAAATAAAAGTAAAAGGCTAGGACTATTTATTGATACTCTTTTTTTTCGAAAAACAATGCACTTTCTTCCTTGTTCTGTCAGTCTCCCCTCTGTCCTCCCAACTGTGAAAAAGGAATAAAATGGTGCTTAGGAATCTTAAACTACGGGAGGCAAAATAGAACATTTTTGCTTATTAAGATTTTTTAGGTTTATCCAATCCAGTGATAGAGGCTATTTGTTCTAATGGAATAAATTTTTGTCAGTTACCTTTCATGGAGTTCTTAGTATCTTAGCATTTTATAATTTTTGGCAAGGATGGGATGAGGAGAGATGTTCATATAATTTAGATTATTAATGATCAGAATTTATTTTAACTATAAATATTTAATATGTAACCAGTCAACTCTTTTCACCATTGTTATTGTAACAGAAACCAAAGAAACCACCACCTCCTGCTAAGGGTCCAGGTATGTATGTAAGAAACACATTATTTAGCTATTTTTCATGTTTTAAAATTTTTAAATGATAAAATTGGGTTTAATTTAAAATTGGGTTTAATTTAAACCATTAATATTTATTAGCAAAAACAAGTATGATGTAGTATATAAAAATTTTTAGGAATATATAAAAATTCAGTGTTCATATATGTTAGTGTCTGTCATTTTTTTTATAAGTACCAGTGGTATAAAAGGGTAATCTTGAAAATAATTTGAATACATTATATGTATTCAAATACATTAGTTATATGTAAGTTTGAGTTAATGAAATTGATCAAGTTTAAACTTGGTTTAGAAAACTTAATATATTGACCTATTTAATTAGTTATTCTACCTTTTCAAATGAAATCCATTTGTTAATCTCTTAAACAGATACTAATTATGTACTCTTCTTTCAGAGAGCATGCTATAAGGGTTAAATAAAAAGTACATGAGGTTTTTTTTTTTAAACAGTTGAGTAAATTATGATACAACTAGAAGTGTTTTTCACAGCTGAAGTTTTATGATCTGGCTCTCTATTTCCATGACTTCTGCCCCCAAATATCTGATTTTTACATGTATAGTATTTTATTTCTTGAAAGATTTGATATTTTTTAGAGTAATGTAAGTCCTTCCCTCTTTCTTGATTTCCATTTTGTATTTGCTGACCTAATCCCAGAGGAAGGAAAGCATAAAATAAAAGTAATTTTTATAGAAGCTGGTGTTGGAGGCTTACTATGAAGCTGTAATCTTCAATAAGGTAGCCACTAGCCACATAGGGCTTTTAAAATTAAATGTAAAATACAGAATTCAGTTTCTTAGTCACAGGAGTCATGTTTCAAGTGCTCAGTCACGTATTGTAAAACACAAAAATAGGATATTTTCATCATCATAGAAAGAAACTTCTGCTGGACTGCGGTGTGGTAGAAGATATGAACTCTAACACCTAAATTTGACAAAGCAGCAGCTGAGACCACAGAGTTATGACTTAGGGTAATAGCGGCAGGTTCAGAGTTAGAAGTTGAGCCTAATGATTCTGGTACATTGTTCTTTCTCTTAAACCATGTTTTCATCTGATGTTGTCTTTAAACTGATCTTTACTTTTTAGGAGTGTAATTGTCTCTTGGCTCTAAAACTAATTTTTTTAACAAAATTATTAACTTTATGTTTTCTCCCCAGCTCCGAAGCCTGAGCTGATAGCAGCAGAAAAGAAGTATTTTCCTTTAAAGCCTGAAGAAAAAGGTGAGGCTGATTTTCTACTTCCCTCCCAAAACAGTTCTTTTTTTCATTGTCACTTGAAAGAAAAATGTATCTTCATATTGAGTCATTTACAATGATTTTTTAATAGGTGTTCATTATTTATTTTGCAGCGCTTGGAGTTTTCTGGGAAGGACTAGTTTATCAAGATTGATAGGAAATTAAGCTTTCACTCAAACTGATAACATACATTCATTAAAAAATTAAGGCACTACTTTAGTAGGATGTAGTTTTTAATCACAGTTATTTCAAATAATATATAAGAAAATTGAGCTTTGAAAAACTATACATGTATTATTTTTACAGTGTTTTAGTTAAATTAAAAAAAAAATTCCTTAGTATAAGAGTGAGTTCCTACTCATGGAAATAATTATGTATTATTTAATCCTACTGCATGTATTTGTCATGTAAACTTGGAAAGTTATTTCAAGGTGCCATATGTATTTTGTGAAAAAGAGTACTCATTATTTATTTGGAGAAAATATGTCTTCCTTTTGTACAGAAAGATCTGCAATGGTTGTCTCTAATATATTAGGTTATATACATGCAAAAACTTGAATATAGTTTTAGAATGCTTTTGTTTCTACTGCCAGTGTTGTAGTTTAACCCATCCTTGTGTTTTGCTTAAAGTACTACATCCCCTAACTGATTTCTCACTTTAGCCCCTTGTCTGGTTCATACTTCACATTGTTGCCAGGGGCATTCTTTTTACATAGACTATTTTTTTAGAGCAGTTTTAGATTTACAGAAAAATTGAGCCAAAAGTACAAACAATTGCCATATACACCCTGGCTCCTCACATGTACAACCTCCCCCACTATCAACATCCTATACTCGAGTGGGTATATTTGTTACAGTTAGCCTCTGTTGACACATCATTATCACCCAAAGTCCACAGTTTACATTAGGGTTTACTCTTGGCCTTGTACATTTTATGGGTTTTGACAAATGTGTAATGTATGTATGTATCCAGTGTTATAGTATACAGAATAGTTTCATTGCCCTAAAAATCTGTCCCTCCCCTCAGCCCTTGGTAACCGCTAATCTTTTTGCTATCTCCATAGTTTTGCCTTTCCTAAAATATTATATGGTTGGAATCATACAGTATGTATGTAGCCTTTTCAGATTGGCTTCTTTCACTTAATATGCATTTAAAATTTCTTCATGTCTTTTCATGGCTTGCTTGCTCATTTGTTTTTAGTACTGACTACTACTCTGTTTTGTCTATGTGCCAGTTTATTTATTCAGTTAATTACCTGGGGACATCCTGATTGCTTCCAAGTTTTGGCAATTATGAATAAAGCTGCTGTAAATGCGTGTGCAGGTTTTTGTGTGGACTTATGTTTAATTCATTTGGGTGAATACCAAGAAATGGGATTGCTGGATCATATGGTAAGAGTATGTTTAGTTTTGTAAGCAACTGCCAAACTGTCTTCTAAAGTGACCTTATCATTTTGCACTCTCACCAGCAATGAATGAGAGTTTCTGTTGTTTTACTTCCTTATCAGCACTTGGTGTTGTCAGTGTTTTGGATTTTGGCCATTCTAATAGGCGTGTAGTGGTATCTCAATGTTGTTTTAATTTGTAATTCCTTAATGAAATATGATATTGAACAAGTGTTATCACTTGTCATCTGTATATCTTCTTTGCTGAAGTATTTATTCAGGTCTTTTGTCCATTTTTTAATCAGGTTGTTTTCTTCTTGTTGAGTTTTATTTTGGGTAACAGTCCTTTATCAGATACTGTCCTTTGTTTATATTTTCTCCCAGTCTGTGGCTTGTCTTCTTTGAGGAGCAGAAATTTTTAATTTTATTGAAGTCCAGTTTATCAATTATTTCTTTCATGGATCATGCCTTTGGTGGTGTATCTAAAAAGTCACGGTCATACACAAGGCCATCTAGATTTTTTCCTTTCATCTTCTAGGAGTTTTAGGGTTTTGGGTTTTACATTTGTGTCTATGATCCATTTTGAATTAATTTTTGTGAAGGCTGTAAGGTCTTTGTCCAGATTCTTTTTTTTTTTTTTTTTTTTTTACATGTGGATGTCCAGTTGATCCAGCACCATATGCTGAAAAAACTTTCATTTTTCAGATCAAAATCAAAGTCCATATTTGAGGCTGTCCTCTAACACCCAAATTACATTTCTGGTATCATCTTCTACTCGACTCATTTGTTAAATGCAGCAAACACTCTCTGTTCCCTGAATATGTCATGGACCTTCATAGCTTCATCTTTTTGTTGTGGATTGTGCTCAGCATTGAAGTTTTTTTTTGAATTCCCTTTCTTTTTTACATTTAAGAATTTTTTATTTATTTATGATGCAAAAATAATTTGTATTTAATTAAACTATTTTTTACTCTCAGATTGGTTCTTTGTGATCTAGTTATTGTTAAGTAGGAGTCTTAGATCAGTTTTAATACTTGGTTATAATATCTGTCCTATCTGAAAAACTCATCCTATCGAGGTATGTAGAACTAAATGTAAGAAGTATGTTGTTGGCTTCATTATCTACATCATGATTTTTTTTTATAGTCTTCTCCGTCAAGTAAGCAGCAGTTGTGTTAAAATTCAGATCGTAACTTTCCATGTTCCCTGAAATCTGTCAGTTGATCTTATAAACAAAATGAAAGGTGATGCATTTTTATTACAATTATCTGTTCAAAATTCTGGCCATGGTGGAGTAATAGGAACCAAATTTACACTCCTGAGTTAAACAACTAGAAAACTGGACAAAACATATGAACCAGTGGTTTCCAGACATTGTACATCAGGCATCATAGGACTGGATTACTGAGACAGGGAGATCAATGAGGTGATCCCTATAATTACCCCAGCTTATTGCCCAGAAGCAGTTTACAGGCAGCATAAAGGAGAAAGCCTATTGTTCCTGCAGGGTTGAGGACACAGAGATAGGAGTTAGGGAGATCAAGGCAGCTACAGGGGTGAGGGGGCAGTGCCAGGGTGAAGGGAACTATACAGAGCAAGTACTGAGATCTGTATAGGGCTTACCATGAGGCTTTGATTGAGTACAGATCACATGTAGAAGGAAACTTCCATAGCTGGAGAAATAACTGCTGGAAAGCAATAGGCGAAGCATCTTCTGTAATTCACAAATAGTTCATGTTCCCATGACCCAGGGTATTAAGATCTCATAATATGTAGGACATTAGAGACCATATAAGAGTATGTGTCAACTTAGAGTAAAGGCTTCTCTTCATTTGCCTGGGAAACAGAGCCAACTAATTCCAGAATAAAATTCAGTACAATTTAAACACATATAACAAAATCTTGTACTCAAGAGTGTAAAATTCAGTGTTCATATCTGATCAAACATTACCAGGATGACACGAAGCAGGAAAATAGCAACCTGTAACCAAGAGAAAACTCAGTCAGTAGAAACAGAGCCAGAAATGACAGAAATAGTTGAAATAATAGGCAAGTACATTGAAACAGCTATTATAAATATTTCTCAAATAGGTAGAAGAAAACATGAATATGATGATATGAGAAATGGAAAATATAAGAAAGATTCTAATTAAACTTTTAGAGATGAAGAGTATAATATCTGAAATAAAAAATACTGAATGAAAGGTCCAGCAGATTGGAGACTACAGAAAAAAATTTTGGTAAACTTGAGGACATAGCAATAGAAACTAAAATGTATAGAAAAAAGTGAACAGAAAATTACGTGAGTGACAATATCAAGTAGTCTTACTTATGTGTAACTGGAGTACCTCACAAAAATGGTGAAGAGAGTGGGGACAGAAAAAGATATTTGAAGGAATGATAGCTGAAACATTTTCAGATTTGGTAAAAAAAAAAACAATAAGCCTAATGATCCAAGAAGCTTAATGAGCTACAGGCAGAAGAAACAGAAAGGAAACTACTTTATGGCACTTCGTAATAAATTTGATGAAAACCTGTTATAAGGAGTAAAGCTTAAAGCCTGAAAAGAAATAAATGTCAATCCAGAGTTCTATACCTAGCAAAAATACCTTTAGAAAATGGATTCAAAATGAGTACTTTCAAACAAAGTCTGAGAGAACTCATTACCAGTAGAGCTGTATTACAGAAAAACGTTAAAATGAGTTATTTTTGGCAGAAGGCAGTTGGAAGGTAATGAAGAATGCCAGAAATGGTAAATATATGAATAAATATAAAAGAACTTTTTTTTTCCGTTTTAAACATCTCATTAAAAACACCAAAACTCTTCAGTGGGATGATTTTAAAACTTATTATAAAGTGTTGGTTTTAAAGTTTAAGTGTGCAAATATGAGAATGTTTAAATAGGTGAAACAAGACAAGGCATAAAAAGGGAAACAATTCTGAATATTTTTATAGTGTTTTCTTCATAATCCTGACATGGCTTTAATAGATTAGGTACAAGGAACAGGAAATATGTCAGTGTTTTGCCAGTGACCTCTGGACACATGCATTGGGGAAGAGAGAGCCAGTGTCAATCTGAATATTAAATAATGGTAAATTATTTCCTTGTAAATAAAAATAAATATAAATCAAAGTTCCACCCTTGTTCTCACAGTCAAGAGAAAGGAGAGTTTTTTTCAAACCATGGCTAGGATCAATTTGAGGAGCCTTAAGCCTTCTGACAAGGAAATACAGTATTTTCAACTAGTACATATATTCATGGTTTTTACCTTTCTTATTATCTTAGTTCTGAAGAGATATCCTTTGAAAAGCCCTGTTCTGTTAGAGAGGGGGGAGAAAAGAGCTACTAGAAACCATGAAACCAGTCACCCCACTACCCTTAATTCTTAAGTGACTCTAGTTGCTTCATGGGATATTTTTTCAAATGTTTAGAATGGTGGTTAAACTCTCACTGTCTGCTCCCTGCCCCAAGCCACCATGTGGATTTTCTCAAACTTGCTTAGCAGTTTTCTGCCCCCCTGCTTTTTTCTCAGAGGTACCTAGAATGCTGGCCATGCTGTGTCCCAAGAAAAGTAGTAATATCAACACTTTGGAGCACAAGTTATTCTGGTTTTTGGAATGTCTTTTTTGTACATACCTTCAGTGAGATACCCATCATATTCTTGTTATGAAATATATATGATAGGAAGGGAGGGACAGGTGTTGATTTTGGAGTGCCAGGCAGTGAGGCATATAAATTTATAGGAGACAATGTAACAAGAACTCTTATAAAATCACTTAAATGATTGCCTTTATATGTCTCCTGCCCCTGCCCCCCTCCCTCCCATCACATCCACAGGAAGAGTGGGAAAGGGTGCCAGTCTAGTTCCACAGTTTTACTGGTAGAAGCAGTGAATTCGTGCCCACTTTTGCATGAGGAACTTTTTTTTTTTCCTGAGTTTCTGTTATCGTAGCATTATTGGGATCTGCCACCTTATTTTTCAGTTGATTTTTAAGCAGAGCATAACTTTGAAATACACCCCTCCAGGCAGGGAGTAAGCAAGCAGGGTATATGCTAGTAGTGGCATTCTGGATTCCTAATTAGCAGAATGGGAAGGAAGAGTTGTGTTGGTGGAGGTTCCTTCTTGAGGTTTTCTTGTCTTTGCATATGGCATAGATATTAGCCTGACATTAGAAGATATCAAGTTACTGTTTTGGGGAAGATGTCATCACGTGCTACAAATTCATTAATGATACACAAGAGTACAGATTCTTAGGGACTGGTTGGCTGATTTCTGGGACTTTCAACCCCAGTACTTGAATTATGTATTTTATCCTATCTCCTTTAAAAAAAGGTATGGCTGAATCTGTACTGACTACATAAAATTTATCTCTTACAAAGGTGGTGTGGCTGCTGCTGGTTCCCACCCAAAGGTCCAGTTGCATGATCCGTTCATTCATTTATTCACTGAACTAAAATTTAATAAAGGGTATCAGAGCTGACTCTTTTGTTGTGCTATTTTCAATTCTCTGGGCAGTCATATATACAACGGTACTTCAAAAAGTTCATGGAAAGATTCATATTATCTTTTAGTTCTGTTTTTCCATGAACTCTTTGAAGTATCCTTATATATTTAAACATTTATGGCTTCAATCACCATCTGTATCCTGCTAATTCCCAGTCAGTGTTTGTTTGGATTTACTCACATTTGTTGCTTTCTTTGCTCTTCCATTTGTTTCCATTTTATCCTTTCTGCCTAAAATACTTTTTTTTTTAGAATTTCCTTTATGGAAGATGTAAAGATGGAATATGTTTTTTTTGTTTGAAAATATTTTATATCCTCTTCATTCTTGAAAGATGTTTTTGCCTTATATTGAATTCTAAGTTGACAGAATAGTAGTAGGCCTTGGTCATAATTCAACATAAGGCCTGAAATGGAAGTCTTGAGGTATCTACTTCGTTATGTCTTTGCTTAGGAGCATATTCTTTTTATAAGTCAATAAAAAGAGTGCTAAAGTTGTTAAGAATAAAAACTTTAAAATGTAATAAAATGATGTGGATCGTTTAATTCATATGCTACTATAAATTCTTAAACAAATCTTCATATTACACAGCGATTGGAGTTCAGTGTTCAAAAAATTCTTTTGTCATGTGCTCGGGAACCTTGTATAATACAGTTTCCTTTAGTGTGGAATTAAAATCAAGATCAGCATGTTTAAGAGTCATTTATTTGTAAGTACTGAACTCAGATGCTGTTTTCATCTTTGACACAATCTGTGGTACGGAGACTCTGATTTGAGAGCCGTCATAGGCCTTAATTGTATTTTGTATTAACTGTACTTACCGAAAGGAAATGATATTTACCTGTAACATTCTACAAAGAATATTTTGATATCCACTATACATTACTCCATTTCGAATGTAAAAGTAATATTGTCCTCTTAAGTAGCAAACAGTATTCTTTATGTTTACTCACACATGAAACAGACTTTTAACCAAATATTGAACATAGTAGCATAAAATCAGTCAGTATGTTTTTATGAGGCAACTGGCTTTGGCTAATTACTAGGAAGGTTTTTTTAAAATTATTTCCTATTTTTAAAAGTGATATTCTGACAACTGCTAGTTGTGATACTGGACACAGGTTTGCTGCCTGACCCCTTTCAAAAACAAGCCACTCAAAGGCCAAATGTTGGTGAAAATGGAAGTCAGCTTTTATTCAGGAATACCGGTGACCTGAGGAGAGATACTAGGCTAACCTATCTCTCTGGTAAAACTGAAGAAGAATAGCCATACTAAAGCCATCGCAAAGCCTGGACTTACTGAGGAGTTTTTAAAAAAGTTGTTGAGTGAGTGGAACGTGAGAAATGAAAAGCAGGAGAGAAGGAGACATGAGCCACAGGGGCTTTGTGCAAGGAGCCAGGTACAAGGTTTCGCCAAGACTCTGGTTTCCATTCCCATCCTTGCAGTTATCTCAGGGTCCTGCTGGAGGGATAGAATCAGCATAGCTTTATTCATGTTGTCTTTGATTTCCTTGGGTCTGGATAGTACATACAAGTCTGCAAGTTTGCAGCTTCAGGCTGGCTTGAAAACAGCTTTACATTCATGTAAATAATGTCATCTTGCCCCATAACCAATGTTCAAAACATCAAATAACCATGGGAAAAGAGGGAACTCAGAGAAATGCTTGTGAAAAACAAAAACAGAAAACAAACAAAAAAAAAACTGGGTTCCTTTAAAATTTACCTACAGCCCATGTGGTTTTAGGTCCCAACATGGCTTCAGTCCTGCTCACTCCAGCGGATGAATAGTTCATGTGCACAATAATGAGTTTGTGATTATGCAGAAGCTTAGAAAATGAGCATTTGAAAGGGTTGACTGGAAAAAGTGAAGGTGGTTCCAGGCCACAGAAAGAGCATATGAAAAGAATGAAAGTATATATTCAGAAAATTGCTATAAGAACATAGGAGTTTTGAGGAAGCTGAAAAGGTACCTTCACACAGTTGTTCTCAGTCTTGGCTGTGTATTAGAATTACGTGGGTGCTTTAAATATACTGATGCCTAGGATTCTTTCCAGAATTTTTGTAAGGTAGGACTTAGGTGTTAGTATTTTTAAAGCTTTCCAGGTAATTCTTATCTGAAGACAAAGTGGAGAACCACTTCTCTAGGTCATGAAAGGCCTTTCATTGCTGTGACAAGGAGTATAAGGAGTATGTATTTAACTATTTGTTTATATCTTGCCCTGTTCAAGAAACAATTTAAAGTAGTGATAAGGGTTTCAGAATTTGTCACACATACATGAAAAAAATGTATGTATGTATGTGTTATGTATATGTGTGTATAATTTGTACGATACATAGCAGCACATCATCTTAATATGTTTGAAAGTTTCTTATTGAAATTGGGGGAAAATCTAGTTTACGGTGTTGTCTTTTCAGAATGAGCCTTTCTGGACTTCAGAAACCTTAGTTTCAGCTACCAGGTTTTAAGTGACCTGTTCATAGAATACCAGTTGTTTTTTTTCTCACAGTTACTTGGTGTAGTCCCTTTTCCCTGGAATTCTTTTTGTGTAATTGTTTTTCCCTCAGATCCTTCCATGGCTTTTCATTTTTCTTGAAATCCACCTTAAAATATTGCTCCTTTAACATTAGTCTTTTCCTTAGTACTCTACCTAAAAATAGATATTTTTCATTATTGCCTGAGAAATAGCTACTAGTTATATATATATTATTTATAAATATATAAAGTATACATAAATATATATTATATAAGTATAAACTAAAAAATATAAACTAATATATAAAATATGTATTAAATATATATATAAAACTACTTGTTATTAATTTTTATATATGTAAATATATATATATATAAAACTAATAGATATTTGTTAGTTTATATTTATATGTATTTGTGTGTATTGTCTTTCTCACACTTGACTAACCTCTAAGAGGGCAAAGGGGTGTGCGTATGTATATCTGTACCTTATTTGCCATTGATTTTCTAGTGCCTTGCATAGTAGGTATATAATACGTAGGGGATACTCAATACAATATTTATGGTGTAATTGAAGTATTTTTAAAAGTTTGAAGGATGTGAGGGTATGACATGTTCAGATTTGTTTTTCTGAAACTTTCTTCTAGTGATTTGGGTAGATGTGATATGGATAGTGGAAGGTGGTATGAATAAAAGGAAGTTGAAGTGTTTTGAGAGCAAAGTATAGAAAATCCTTATTCAAAGTGACTTAAACAATAGGGAAACAATCTCATATAATTGGAAGACCAGAAATAGGTGTCGTATGACCTGCAACTAAATGATTTTATGATGGACCTGGATTATATTTCTTTCTTCATTCTACTATCCTCAGTGTCCACTTTATCTTCAGATTAGCTCTCCTTGTCCCAAGAATGCTGACAGTGACAATCAGGGCAACATGGTTTCTTGTCCATTTGACAGGAAAGAGAAGAAAACTTCTTCCCAACCATGGAATATAAGTTTTTTTTAGACTTACCACCTTTGGTTATTTGTTTACCTCCAAACCTGTAAGATTTGTAGGGAGAATGCTGTGCACTGATTGGCTTAGTATAATCATATGAAGAAGGTAGCATGGATTTGGGTGAATCAACTACATTGTCTGCTGAAGATGTGGAGATATATTTAGGCTCTATCACAAGGAAGGCAATTTAGGTGATTTAGGTTCTGCACTAGCACATCTTGTTCACTAATTGGATCCTAATGGTTGTGAGGATGGGGAAATGAGGTAGGAAGTATGGAATAGAGAGTTTCTGTGGGAAAATATGTGACTTCAGCTTCTGACAAGAAATTTGTTGTGTGGACATATGGGATGAGCCTTTGCTAAGAGTTTGTTAATATTAAGTGTTTATTTGGAAGGCACTATCCTGGAAGTTAGATATTGAATTTATGGATATGGGTAAGGTTGTCCAAGAAGATTGGTTAGAGTAAGAATGGGAGGAGAGCTTAGTGTGGAGTCTTGGAATATGTACAGTTAAGAAGTTGTTAAATGAACTCTTTGAAGAAGAATGACAGGAAGTGGTCATAGAGACAGGCAGAGAATGATCAGAGAACAGTTTCATAAAAGCCAAGGGAGTAGATATAAGTTAAGTTTGAAGCATGAGGGACCTTCTGGAAATAACAAATGAGGACCATATCTGCCAAGAATAGCTAGAAGGATTGTGTGAAGTATATATTTGCCAGAGTCATCTGCTAGGAGTAGGGTAGTTACCAAGAAAATTAGGAATCACAGGACCAAGAGAAAAAGCAAAGCCCAGAAAAGTGTGTTTGGCATGTGGGCCTGTGTTTCCTTTTGAGGCATTTGACAATTCTGAAAGTGGTAGCTGAGACTATGAAAAGAACTTTCAATAGACTTTTGGGTTCAAAAAGACAAAAATTAGAGTTCGGGGCTCATGAAAAAGAAGTTATCCTAGTAAACTCCTAGGCTTTAAGTTGGTTCCCAAAGGGCTTCTCTCTAGTAGGAAGTGTGAAATGGAAGTAGACTTAACTCTCAAGAACACTGAAGCCCAGCTTTTAATCATCTCGATCCTTGATTGGAGGAAGATGATCTGGGATTTTTACTGCCCCTCCTATCTTAGCTGAATGACAAAAATGAAAGTAAATCTTTATTCTGTGGAAAAGGTGACATCATCTACAGCTTTAAATTATCTCTGTATGTTTTCATATAAATATCTTATGTCTTGTACTCATTCAGAAATAATCAGGCATACTTGCAGATATGAACTTGATTAGAAACTAACAACAGACAATGGAACCTGGCCCTCAGGGGATCTAGATATTGAAGACACCAGATATGAGCTTTAAAGTATCTATGCTTAATATATGTTAAAAGTAATAAAAGGTGGGGTTTGATACTTCTGGCATAACTAAAAACCGTATAAATGTGAATATAAGTGTAAGTATAAATGAATTTAGTTGCATATACAATCATGAGTCACTTGATGGGGATACCTTTTGAGAAATGTGTCATTAAGTGATTTTGTCATTGTGTGAACATGATGGAGTGTACTTAAACAGACCTAGATGGTATAGCCTACTACACACATAGGCTATATGTATGATAAAACCTGTTGTTCTGACCACTGTCTTATATGCATTCTGTCATTGACCAAAACGTCAATGTAGCTGTATACATGACTATATAAGTACAAGTCTTGAATTAGGTGCTTTATCAAAGTATAAAAAGTTAGTATTATTACTTATCAAGGAAATGAAATTTGAAACCAAAGTAAGAGTATAATTACACTCACCAAAATGGCTACAGTTTTTAAAAAGACTGACAATATTAAATGTTGGTGAGGATACAGATTAATTTATACATAAATCAGTATATCCAATCTGGAGAACTAAAGTTGAATAGAACCATACCCTGTTACTCTGCAGTTTCATTCCTAGTTAGCTACCCAGCAGAAATGTGTGCTCCATCTATGTACCAAAGGAATAAATGAAACAGTGTATAGTAGCATTAATTATGTTGACCCTAAATTGGAAGTAACACAAATGTTATCCATTCATAGTAGGATGGATAAATCATTGAAATATATTCATATACCAGCTACCACATAGCAACAAATGAATAAACTAGAACTACACACAGCAAAATGAATCTTGTGATTTCACTAAAGTAAGGTTAAAAATATGTGTAAGTAATCTACGGTGTTAGAAGACACCTCGGGATAGGATAAGGTAGAAATTGGGAACAGGTACAAAGGAAAATTTAGAGATGTAGATAATGTTCAGTTCTTGGCCTGTGTGGTGGTGACGAGGTGTGTTCATGTGGTGATAACTTCTCAAACTTAAATTTAACCACTTCAGTGAGAGGAATTTGGGTAAATTTTCTTTTGTCATAAAATTTACTAAATGTTAGGAAAATTCAAGTAAGAATAGACTTACTACTTTTGGGATAGTACTGTTTCTTCTCTTTTCTTTTTTCTTCTCTAATGCATCTCCAAGTGATTACAATGAATAGAATATTTGGTGTTTTTTAGTTAGAATTTATGTACTTGTAATTTCTCATGCTTTGGTGCCAGTAATGTTTGTTACTTACTTTTCCATTCCGGTTCATGCTGCAGGACTGTAACCCTTATCTGAATTAATAAATGGGTTAACTTATGTACAGTGTTAATAACATATTGCTGTATTGTGTAGTAAATAAAAGGATATATTTTAATTATTTTGTCATATTTTGTTAGCATACATTTTAGTAAAAAATCTTCTTTATATAGTTAAGATAATTGTTGCTTCTTTTCTATATCTTAAATTATCATAACATCCATATCTTACATAATTCTTTGAGTTTCAGGTAACTAACTGTATTAGTCTGTTTTGTGTTGCTATAACAGAATACCTGAGACTTGGTGATTTATAAAGAGAAACGAAATTTATTGCTCACAGTTTCTGAGGCTGGGAAGTCCAAAGTCCATTTGGTGGTGTCCACAATGACTCAGAGGTCAAAGAGAAGCAAAGAGAGAGCAAGACAGACTTTCCTCCTCTTTTAACGCCCTCAGAACCACACCCCTGACCACCATTTTTAATCCATTCAGTACTGCAGGGTCCTACAATCCAATCACCTCTTCAAGGCTTCACCTTTCAATTACCATAGTAGGATCTCCCACCCTCTTAACAGTCACAGTGGGGGTTAAGTTTCTAATACATAAAATTTGGGGGACACAATTCAAGCTTCAGGGAGTTTTGGGGGGAACACAATTCAGTCCACTACATTCCTCCCCAAACTTTTTTTCTTAAATTTAAATTTCCTCTTGCAAAACAATGAAGTTGTAGCCCTACTTTACATCAGATACGAAAATGAACTGAAAATGGGTTATTCCCCTAAATATAAGAAGAGCTAGAACTCTTAGAAGAAAACATAGGGAATCTTCATGGCCTTGGGTTTGGCAATAGATTCTTAGATATGTGTGATATTGTTACACAATAAAAATATGTATTTGAGCTTTGTCCCTGGTTCCTGGCACATAGCTCCTTAAAACCCATGAAATTTCTTGAGTAATAAGGGTGAGAAGAGTGTCTTGTTATTCATAACAAGCACCTTTCAACTATACCTGAGTTTATGTTAATAAGGTGACTTTTATAAAGCCTGTAATGATGGGAGCTGGTTGCCAGGAGAATCAACCATGTGATTAGAGGACTGGAACTTTTAGTCCCATCCCCTGACCTCCAGGGAGGGGAGAGAGACTGGAGATTGGCTTGATCACCAGTGGCCAGTGATTCACTCAGTCATGTCTACGTAATGAAGCTTCCATTAACGACCCTAAAATACAGGGTTCAGAGAGCTTTTCGTGCTCAACACATTAAGGTCCTGGGAAGATGATATGCCCAGAGAGGGCGTGGCGTGGAAGCTCCATGCCTCGTTCCACATACCTTGCCCTATGCATGTCTTTCTTTTGGCTGTTCCTGAGTTGCATTCTTTATAATAAAATGGTAATAGTAAATAGAGTGCCTTCCTGAGTTCTGTGAGCTTTTTTAGCAAATTATCGAGCCTGAGGAGGGAGGGCGTGGGAACTTCCAATTAGTAGCCAGTTGGTCAGAAGTGCAACAGGCCTTGACTTGTGATTGGCTCCTGAACTGGCGACAGTCTTGTGGGACTGAGCTCTTAACTTGTGGTATCTGACATTAACTCCAGGTAGATTGTGTCGGAATTGAATTGAATTGTAGGACACCCATCTGGTGCTGGTAAATTGATCGGTATGGGAATAAATCACCACACATTTGGTGTCAGAGTGTTATGGGTATGGAGAAACACAGTTTGTTCTTTTTAGAATATGACACCAAAAGCATATTGAGTAAAAGAAAAAATAGATAAATTGGACTTCATCAAAATTAAAATCTTTCGTGCATCAGAGGACATTATTAAGAAAGTGAAAGACAACTTACAGAATGGGAGAAAATATTTGCAAATTATATATCTGATAAGGGTCTGGTATCTGGAATATGTAAAGAACTCTTAAAATTCAGCAACAAAAAGACAACCCTGTTAGAAATGGGAAAAATGACCGAAATAGACATTTTTCTAAAAGAGATAACACAAATGGCTAAGAAGCATATGATGAGATGTTCAACCTCATTAGTCTTTAGGGAAATGCAAATCAAAACCGTGGTGTGCTGCCACTTCACACACAATAGGATGGCTATAATAAAAAAAAAAAAGAAGAAAATAACGTGTTGGCAGGGATGTGGAGAAATTGGACTTCTTATATTGCTGGTGTGAATCTAAAATGTTTTAGTCACTATGAAAAATAGTTTGGTGGTTCTTCAAAAAGTTATATAGAATTACCATATGACCCAGCAATTCCACTGCTAGATAAATACCCCAAAGAATTGATAACAGGTACTCAAATACTTGTACACAAATGTTCATAATGGTAGCCAAAAGGTAAAAACAATCCAAACATCCTTCAAAGGATGTATAAACAGATTGTGATATATACATAATGGAATATTATTATTCATTCACAAGAAAAGAATGAAATGCTTATGCTTCAAGGATAAATCTCAAAAACATTATGCTAAGTGAAAGAAGCCAGACACAAAAGGTCCCATATTATTCTATGTGTATGAAATACCCAGAAAAGGTAAGTTTACAGAGATAGAAGGCTGGTTGCTGGTTTCCAGGAGTTGGACAGAGGAGGGAGTGAGGAGCAACTGATAAAGGGGAACAGGATTTTCTTTTGGGATGATGAAAGTGTTTTAGAAATGGATAGAGGTGGTGTTTGCATAACATTGTGATATACTAAACTATGCTGAATTGTTCACTTCAAAATTGTTAATTTTATGTTATGTAAATGTTTCCTCAATAAAAATAAATAAAAATCTAGTATTCAAATACATTAATTAACATATTATGGTTGATCTAGTGATGGAAATACTAGGAATAATGAATCTTATTTTTGTCACATTTTGATTTCCATGAATATTAAATATGTTCTATTGTTTTAAAATAATATTATAGAATTGAATTGATTTCAAGCTATTATTTTTATATCTGTTAAAGGAAATATATTCAATTAATTAACTAAACTCTATCTTTTGACATTTTCCTGGTATTTTAAATAAAGCATCTTAATATTTTCTATTTTCAATTTTGGTTGCCTGTTAATAACTACAGGTGGATATATTTCGCTATGGTCAGGATAGGGAAGTTTTGGCTTTTACTGTTGGTATAATTATATGATGCATTGTTATACCTTGAGGCCAATAGTGTATTCGTTTTTGTGACATGAAACTTGTATGTTAAGGAGGGGTTTATTCACGGCCTATGATGTTTTTTCAAGTTTCAAAATCGCCAGTTTTTGATTGATAGGAAATCTCAAAATTATTTGTGGTCCTATGATAGACATTCTTTTCAAAGACAAGTAAATTTTGATTATTCAGTATTATACTTAGGAGTTTCTTATTTGGGGATATATGCCTTATGACTCATTTTACCTGACAGCCATATCATGAGTATCTCATATGTGTGCACACGTGTCAATTTTAATACTTGCTCATAATATCTGAAAGACCAGGAGGCAAGTATATCATGTGTAGTACCAAGAGTGCTTGATATCTTTTTGGTGATAAAATTTTTTTTTTAAATTAACGTGGCATAAAATTGTTCTCAGTATTTTTTTTAGCATAAATTCTTATCTGAAAAATGAAAATAACTATTTTGCTGAATGAATTATTAAATGAAATGGTGTTAATAAAATTCCCATTACAATAGTGAGAATCAGGGCTGGCCGGTTGGCTTAATTGGTTAGATCATGGCACTGTTAACACCAAAGTCCATGGTTTGATCCCTGTTCTGGCCAGCTGCAAAAAAAATAAATAAATATTTCGTCTGTGGCTGATCAGTCTAGCTTCAGTTTCTCTTAACATTTGATTTTTTTCTTTGCCCTCATGATTATTTTTTAATTAGAGTTATTTGGCACTTGTTTTTAGTTAGTTTCAGAAAGTCGTCTGTATTTAAGCCTAGATAATTTTCTTCTTAGAGTAAAATTATATGTGGTTATATTTGAGATAGAACACCACCATAAAAGCAAAGGATGCTGGGAACATAGAAAAGCAGGCATTATTTGTTAATCAGAAGCGTATTAGTGTCCCATGCCCCCCAAGTAAATATTTTCTTAGCTGTTTAGGCTTATTAAATTAAAGTATAACTTTAAAATAAATAAAACAATGTACACATACCCAAATATAGAGAGTGAAAGTTAATATCTGTCTGACTCATGCTTTTCTAGCCTGACATTAACTTTAAGAAATAGAAAAACCTGAATAGTTTTGATCGTTAATACCTTGTTAAATATTTTTTAATCATCAGATGAAAAATCAGCACTAGACCAGAAACCTTTTAAACCAGCTGCTCCACAAGTCCCACCCAAGAAGCCTACTCCACCCACCAAAGCCAATAATTTATTGAGATCTCCTGGAACGGTGTACCCAAAGCGACCTGAAAAACCAGTTCCTCCACCACCTCCTATAGCCAAGTAAGTTTTACCTAATTTTGTCTTATTTATTTATTCACCTTCAACCTAAATAGCTCTGTTGCCTTTCTAAACCTCAAAGAAATTTAAACATTTTTTTCAATTTATTTTTTAAATTGACATAAAATTGTATATATCATGTACAATATGATGTTTTGAAATATATGTATACATCATGGAATGGTTAAATCTAGCCAACAGATGTATTACCCCTCATAATTATCATTTTTGTGATGAGAACACTTAGCATTCGCTCTCTTAGCATTTTTCATAATGATGAAATAATCATTAACTGTAGTCACCAGCTGTACAATAGATCTCTTAAACTTATTCCTCCTATCTAACTGTAACCATTTATTCTTTGATCATCATCTCTTTACCTCACCCCACTTCCCCCTAGTCACCCTAGCCTCTGGTAACCATCACTCTATTTCTGTGAGATCAATTCTTTTAGATTCCACATATGAGTGAGATCAAATGGTATTTGTCTTTCTGTGCCTGGCTCATTTCACTTAACATCATGTCCTTCAGATTTATCCATGTTGTTGCAAACGGCAGGATTTCCTCTTCTTTTTTTTGGCTGAATAGTATTCCACTGTGTATATGTACCACATTTTCTTTAACCATTTGTTGATTTTTAGGTTACTGCCATATCTTGGCTATTGTGAATAGTGTTGCAGTAAACATGGGAGTGCAGATATCTCTTCAACATACTGACTTTAGTTCCTTTGGATTATACCCAATAGTGGGATTGCTGGATCATCTGTTAGTTCTATTTTTAATTTTTTGAGGAACCTCCACAGTGTTATCCACATGGCTGTACTAATTTACATTCCCATCAGCAGCATGCAAAGGTTCCCTTTTCTCCATATCCTTCCCAATACTTGTTATCTTTTGTCTTTTTAATTTTCTTTTTGAAAAATTAGAATTTTTTTGATATTGCAAATAAGGTCCAAGGAGTTTAAAAACAAGTTTGAGGGCTGGATATATACACAAAGGTCACAAGCAGGATCTGATGATTTGATTGGAGCCTTGATTATTAATATACAGGATCAAATACCCAGGGGCCTAAGTGCTATTCAGCAGGCTGGGAGCTAGCAGTCCCCACACACAGTTATGAATCCAGTCAGGTTTTGGAACCATGGGAGTGACCAAGGAGTTCTTACAGGTAGACCTGTACATGCTGCTAGGAATTGAAGGGATCAAAGAGGTAAAGCAGTAAGCACAAGGCCCTCTCCTGCCACCCAGACAAATATTTGGATAAATCCCAGAGTGGCTGAACTCTTTCGCCAGATTTCTCAGCCCGTAGAGCTACTGGCTGCTGCTGCATCCAGGGCTGTATATGACAAGGTCAGGACAGCTAGAAACATGATTAGAGAAGGAAGAAAGGAAAGCTTTATTTGGAGGCCCAGGAGTGGCAGATCCAGGCCCAGGGGAGGGAGGAGGAGGAGGAGAGCCAGAACCTCAGGACGCTAGAACAAGAGATCAGATGCCTCGGAGAAGTGAGTTCCGGCAGCTGGAGGAAGAGCAGAGGCTGATTCAGGAGGAGGTATGCCAGGAACATGACCAGAGATTGAGAGGAAAGGCAGAAAATACTGAAGGCAAGAGAACCCCCACATTAGAGCTAAAATTAAAGTGCAAGGATTATGAGTCAAAAGGCGGCTGCTTCAGAGAGGCTTTTTGCAAAAGGCTGTGGCTTTTGCAAAAGTATGGTGAGGGTCTCAACCTGGTGCTTTACATTAAGAAGGCAGGCACCCCTGTAGTGGAGTTTGTGACCTTCATGGCTACAGAACTGGTTGTCCAGAATGAAATTGGCCTGGTGGGTAACCCTCTGAGGATTTCCTGGTTGGAGGGATGACCCCAGAATGTGGTGGGCCCCAGCCACCCAGGACAGTCAAAGGGGCTAAGAACTGTCAAAGGGCAACTATAAGAGTCTCGTCATGATGCTGGTCACCCAGATGCAGTAGGAGGACAAAAAGGGGCAGCCCATGTACCTCCAGCTCTAGCCCTACCACCCCACAGCCCTTTTCTTAAATATTGCCAATAAACTTTAAAGAAAAAAAAAAAATGCAGGCCCATTCTCTGCGTTTGACTTAGTGCTGTTGCTTGCCTTCAAATTAGTTCTTTCGTTGTTGCAGTTTAATTTTTTTAAATATGTGTTTTCCATATTTTCTCTATAGAGTATAATAATTCTTTGTTAAATGTTAATCTTATACTCACAAGAGATGAATACACTCATTAAACTTTTTACATTTGTGATTTTATTGTGGTCAGTCTTAGGGTTGAGGTTTATGTTTATGAAATAGTTTTACAGAACAGAAAATAGTATTATTCTATAAAATCTTTAATGTCATTAACTCACAATTTTAAAAAATAGTCATATTTTACACAGAAGTGATTTTTGCTTATGTTTGTTTTTCTTGTTTCAGGATTAATGGGGAAGTTTCTACCATTTCATCAAAATTTGAAACTGAGCCAGTATCAAAACCAAAGCTAGATTCTGAACAGTTGCCCCTTAGACCAAAATCAGTAGACCTTGATTCATTTACTGTCAGGAGCTCTAAAGAAACAGGTAAGTCAGCATGGACAAAAGTGGTACATTTTAAAAAGTTGTTTAATGTAGTTTTCTGAAACTATTTAACATAAGAGATTTATATTTGCAATGTGTATGTGGGTAGACACAGTGGAAATTAGTGGAAATTGGTTAAAAACTTAGTAGCCGAAGTAGAGAAATAAACTTGAGAAAATAAATGGGCAAAATCTTTATGGTTCTTACTGATCAGAGGACTGAAATGGGTAAGTTTTTATACTGGTCAGAGGACTAAAATGGATGTTAAAAGATCATTTATCTATTATTCTCTCTTCATAATGGAATGACCATACCACCTAACTCAGGCAGAATCATTTTAGTTTGAAAAATTTTTAAATGAGATGATGTAGACTTTCGATACTAGCACTAGACTATGTTTAAAAAGACTTTTTAAAAATTTCTTCTTTTTTGCTAAATGTTGTTTCTTAAGCTTTAGGACTGATTTTTAGCCCATTAATGCATCTTTATTTGTCTAGTCTGTACTTCTTCCTGGTCTTTAAACCTATTAGTTGTAAAATGGAAAACTTGAAACAGAGGAGTCTTATATAGATATATTAAAATTATTTGCAATCATTACTTTGTGGTGATGGTTATTATTTTGTATTGTGCTTTGCAGTTGTTTCTAGTTTTTTTTTTTACATTTTTCAAAGCACTTTCTCATGTATGTTCTTATTTTATCTTTATAGTAACTTTAGGAAGCAGATGCAATTTTCCCCTATTTTGCATCTAAATATAGTAAGCTACAGACACATCAGATGTGCACGATCACCTAAATCAAAAGAGAACTCTTTAAATTCCCTCCAAATAAAGTGCTCTGTGATATTCTTTTAAAAATTTAAATGTCTTAATATAGTTTTTAGCTTCAGTGTTAACATTTTATATTTTACATTTAAACCTCAAGGCCGGTTACACTTAGATGCTTTTTGTCACCCTATTATAGAATATGGTATTACATTTCAGAATTTTTCAGGTGGTCTTATTTTTCTTCCCTCTTTTCAGTTTACCATTGTAAAGGCTCTGACATAAGTGTGGCCTCTTTTCAGTCTTTCAGTTTGAATATTTAATAGATCCTTTTGTCATACATTTGGATCCTGCCTGCTCTGGATGAAGCCATATTCATTAATAATTTCTGGGAATTGAGATGTTTGTATTTCAAAGAAATTTCACGGAAATATATTCAGTGTTTTTTATATGGTGACAACTGTTCTTATTTACTGTAAAATAAAAATTTAAAAAAATTTATCTTCATGTTTTAAAAAAGAAAACCTTTATTTTTTATTGAGCTTAGTAGTAAAAAATAGAATTTTATCAGTTCCTAATGTTTTCTGTTTGATTCAAAAATATAGCTAGAAATGTGTTTTCAAAAGTAATAGTTGAAGAAAAAGATTATTTGCACAATTTTAACTCTGGAAATCAAAAATCTATTGGTAATTTTCTTTTGTATTTCCACAGTTTTGTGATCTTTATCACAAAAGTCTTAAATTTTGTTGGAGTCCCTTTGGGAATTGAAGGGTTAACATTTAGAGTCTGTATTTACCTATTGCTTTGCAGCATTCTTGAACATTTGTTTTATTTAGTTTATCTTAAGGTAGAGGAAAATTTTTTTAACTGTAGGTAAATTGAAATAAATTTTCACTTTCTAAAAAAACTTTTTTCCATATACTATCACCAATAAGCCTGTTTGCTTTGATACATTTCTAGTAGAAATAATACATGTAACATTTTCAAACTATTGGCAGTTGAATAGTTGTATTTTTCACTTTGCTTTTGGGCCCTTTTTCTGACTTACATCCATAACCATTATTTACTCTTCGTTTAAATAAACAAAGAAGCTTTGTGGAGAAGAGTTTGAAAACTTTTAATTTCTGGTTTATTTTTTTCTTTAAATAATTAAGGAAATAATCTAGAGATGCTAAGACTTAACACAAGTCAGGAAACTAACAGCTGACTTCCAAGCTGCTATTCTTTATTCCTTCCATTTAATTAGGCTACCTTTGGTGTACTACACTTACACCCTAAAAAGTTCAGAAAGTATAAATTTTGGGAATTGAGTTCATATTAAGTACCAAATATTTACTGAGCAAGTGTTATAACATCAGTAGTCTTTTAGGCACAGGTAGTATGCTAAAATAAAAGGCATAATTGATGGCAGCAAATAGTTATATTCTGAACACCAATTCAGAGACTTTTTTTTTTTCCCATTACAATATTCATATGTTTCTAGTACTCAATGTAAGTGTTCTGTCTTTTCTGTGAGATGTTAACACCTTTAAATAAAATGTGCTTTGGCTCAAATACAGCCTCAATCTGGCATTAGGTTGAAGAATAGTTTAATTTATATTTTTGGCTTAGTTTGAGGTTTTTACATTTTTTAAACAATGTATGAAACTAATAAGTTTCAGAAAGTTTAAAACAAATACAGAAAACTCTTACTGAGGGTTTTATTAGTATGCAAAATAATTTGAGGTGAAATGCTATAGTAGAAAGTACACTGACTTTGCTGTTAAGAAAATGGGTTTTATTTATTAGATGATTTAGTCATAGACAAGTTTCTTCTCAGTCTGTTTTCTTGCTTAACTACCAATTGAATGATTCAGTGTATCTACTATACCTCTTTGAATATCTGACATGGAAGTTATTAAAAATGTTATTTTCCTACTTCCCTCCCTCCTCCATTGTTAAACCCATCTTATTCTGTTTCTGCTCTAATCTATAAATTCCTGATTTTATTCTCAGATATGATTTTCCTGTTTATAAAGCCACATATAAAATTTCTATATATATAAAATAGGTATGTATGTAAATATTGACTCTGACTTTTGTGCATATAAGAAAGACATTGCTAGAACACTGTTAGGTTTTCTTTTTTCATTTTAATGGCATGAAATAACTTAAATTCTCCCATATATATTACCGTATGTAATATAGTGTAACAAATCGCAGTGCCTTTGGTGACCAAGTCTTAAATTTTTTTTCTCATTTTCGAACACTTCCTCAAAAATTGGTTAATTATAAAGTTTGCATAGTTGAAATATTTCTAAAATTGTAAATTTTTTGAGAACTAAAATTATTTTCAAATTAAAGTAGAAAATAAAAAATTTAGTAGTAACATAGCTATCACATTGAGAAAGCCCAGCTTGATGAGGTATCCTTAGAGTGTAGTATTTTATCTCTTTTGATTGTTTTTCTTTGATTAATTGTTCTAGCATTAAAAGGAAATTTTAGAGAAACATACATTGTTTGATTCAAAGAAAACATTCCTTCTTTCTCATCAGTTTTATTTGATAGTTTTATTTTTGTTTTCATTACTTTCCCAATATTTACTCATTTATTTCTTCCAGAAAGAATTAATGATGAGATTTTTCTAATAAGGTGCCTGTTAAGTAGTAGACACTGTACAAAGAGAGCCTGTATCTAAAGTGGGATTTAAAAGAATTTAGTTTTTAATAATAGTTTCTTTGATTATATCATATTATACAGAGTATGTATCATATAAGGTGTAAGTGAATTTTTGTATACTTATGAAATATTTTAAAGGTTGTATTGAGTTACATTTTTATATTGAGATATTTTAAAATAATATTTGGCGTATTTTTCCTTTGATACCATGGGATTAAATTTGCCTCCATCATTGTAATTACCATCATGTGCTAAAGACTAAAATTTGATTAAAAGGAGGTTTAATTTCAGTTATAACTATATTATGAGATGTTAATAAGTTGATTTATTACTCTGGCCTCTTAAAGCACTAAATCAGCATTTGGAAACTGTCTTGGTGTTCAGTGAATTTTTAAAAAGCCCTTTTTTTTCTTTTTTAGCTTAAAGTATATTGAAATTAAAACTAATCTTAATTTTTCATTTTGAAAGACAAAGGAATACATCTAAAATCTAATACACGTTATATACATTCAGATTACCTGTAATTGTTGTATGCTAGACATTGAAATGGTTCTATTCATTCTATAACCGTTCCTTTTTCTTGCTTTGTAAAATAATTTTTTTGGTTTAGTCTTTTTTCTAGACATTCCTATCCTTGACTTTTCTTTCCAGATTTTGTTTCCTAGCCTGTTTGCCTTGTTTCCCTTCTTACGTATCAGGAAATTATCCTACCCTTCTCCATTTTGGTAAGATGACAACTTACAAAAGAAATCAAAATAGTATATTCAACATAAATAGGTGGTGCACATTGATTTTCTTTGTAATTTTACTGAAAATGTATATGTTTGTCTGTTTGTTCATTCTAACCCTTTTGGTTTTCCATTTTAAAATGAAATGAAATTCATTTTGGAATTTTTTTTCTGATTAATTTAAAATATTCTTTTGATAACTTTTTTTTTAAATTGGCAGCCTTAAAAATCAGTTTATTTTCTCCCCAAATTGAATATTTCATTTTGATTTTTTAAAAATTTCATGGCTTCCTAGCAACATGTAGAAGTGTAAGTGGCTGGCAGAGTGACAAATGTGATTGTAAGAGTTAAGTGATTGTCATGCCTTTTATGCCATGTATTCAGTGTAAATCCATCGTTATCAATCACTCTTAGGTAAATTTAAAAGCATTTGGATATATCATGAGTTGAAAATGTGCACTATTCCATTTTACTAACGTAATGGCTTAAATGGAGAACCTTAGAGAGTTTTAGAATAGTAAAATTATTTGTCTTGGTGTTTTAGCCCAAAACTGGACATACAGAAGGCATTTTACGTGAGCATGGTGTATAATTTTGTAAATCTACTTTTTATTTATCCTTTTAGTTTCATTTCTCTTCATCTCTCTTTCTATTTGTTTTTTCTTTCTGCAAGTTGCTTAAATATGCATTTGAAAATAATCTCTACAGACCAAAATGACCAGATTGTACTTTTCAAGTTTTTTTTGTAGGTTGTTGATGCATATTTATCAGTGTAAACAGCAATTTTTAATCCTTCAAAATACAACAGATTTTTAACATACCTTTTTTAAGTACCATTTTTTTAGTCTATAAATAGATATATTTAAATATGTTTTTAAACTTGCTCTTTCAGATTATATAATGCATTTTTCATTATAGTTCATTTATTTCTTATTATAGCTTGTATTTTTAGTTGTTTATAGACAATTATCAAAAATCTCAAAGCAAAAATTAAACAGAGCATATTAGAGTGTCTGTTGTGGTATATTAGCTTATTGACTTGATCCAAGATAGAACACACAAAGTAATCGATGGAAAAAAATTAACAGTAGTCAACAAATACTTCTAATTGTTATAAAATGCAAATTGCATAACAATAATTCTTCTTTTTCTGCCTCACCTTTGCATTTTTCATCCCTTAAAAAAATTCTCTAAATAAATTACTTTAAATATGAAAGTTGATAAATAAACTTTTAGGGTGGTGATGATGATTATCTTTAGATCTCTTTTAAGAAATAACAAAACACTGAGTTTGGGTATCTAAATATCTGACAGGAAGTATTATAAATATCCAGGCAAATGGTAATGTGAAGAATGAATCTAGACTTGGAAGATCAGACCACATATATCTGCTACCATGAAGAACATTTTGGCTGTATAGTCTGAGTTATTTGGGCTAAACGAAGGTTATGTTGACAATGGAGGTATCTGGAGTTTACTGTCAGGCTTCTTGTATCACTATATAGATTTCTGGGCTTCAGAGTTAAAGAATCTCCTTTAGCAAGATTTTCTGGATCATCTAGAAAAATGCAGAGTATTATATACCATTGTTTCAAATATATGAATTACCTAGTTGTCCTTAACCCAAGTTATTGTGTCAAAGGTCAACCAGCTTTTGATACCGAGGAAGCAAGTTGGTCATCTATGTAGCATTTTCCCTTGGTATCTGATTTGCCTTAGATTTATAACTATCTTATGATTCCTAAACATGATAATGTCTAAGCAGAGGTACAGTGAACTCTAAACAGTTTGAGTCCAGCTATAACATACTGTGCACATACATACATGCATATATAGAGGCACAATAAGTCACGCTTTCACTTTACATTGAGAAATGCAAATAGAAAGCTGTAGGGTGCCAGATGTAGTTGAATCCTTCAAATTTGAATATTTGCTCACTAATTGAAATTTAAAGCAAATTTTATATGTAAATTTCCTGATATGTTATAATTAATTATGAGTTTGAGAAGTAGATCGTATTTTTTTATAAGCAAGAATTTAAGATGACAGCTTTTTATGCTACTACAGTTTATGGTGCACATTTATCTTTTCAATAAAAGCTTTTTGTTGAGGTCTAAGTCTATTGGAAACATAAGCCTTATATTGTTAATAAAGTCTTATACTATAAAATGTATCAGATAAAGAGGATGTCTTTTTTTTTTTTTTTTTTGAGTGAATATTTTCCAAATGCATATGAAAAGCACAGGTCAACTGTGAGCCCTTCAAAGTAGTGGTACTCTTTTTTAATTTATAGTTTGTTCAAAAACTGAAATATTTTTACTTTTCAAAAAGTAAAGTTATCGCTTAGTAGATAATTTTTATTTTTATTCTCTAGATGTTATAAATTTTGATGACATAGCTTCCTCAGAAAACTTATTACATCTAACTGCAAATAGACCGAAGATGCCTGGAAGAAGGCTGCCTGGCCGCTTCAATGGTGGACATTCTGTGAGTTACACTTACACTGTCATAAAACACAGAGGATTTAGCAAATACAAAGTCCATCTGAGGATAAGATTGAGAGAAGGTTTTTAGCTTCACCTCGGTTTAAAAATCAGGAAGATATCTATTATACTCAAGTGCAAATGCTGGTATTTAAGGAGATACAGGGAGAGAGATGTGTTCATTTCAACAGGGCCTGGAATGTAAGGTTACAGAGATAGAAATAAGGAGATGTCCTGAAACCATAACCACATTGTACAGGGTCAAAGGGGAACAGGGAACCTGTTTAATGTACCCATTTAATAACCATGATTAGAATTCAGCAGTAGATACTCATTTTGGGAAAAAAGGAGAAAACATTTTTTCCCTGAAATATTCAATATTTTTTTAGTCCTTGTCCTGGTGTCTAAATGTGTAACTTCTTTTTATGCTTTCTATACATTGCCTGGTGATACCTGAATGTTAATGTATTAGCTCTTAAGAATTGTGATGCTATTAAATTACCTAAGTGGAGAAAATTTTTGTTGCTAAGGAAGCTGTTTTTGCCCCCAAGATATACAAAATGTGTTTTTCAGCTTGAAGTTATATAACATCTTGTTAACAGTAATGGAATATCACAAATAGTAGCAGCTGAGAACAAAGCAATGAAAGTTAACTTGCTTTATTATCCAAATGCTTACTACCTTTTTCTTCTTTGGTCTATTCTGTCTCTTGATTAAAAAAAAAAAATCATTTAGCCAACTCAAAGTCCAGAAAAAGTTTTGAAATTACCAAAAGAAGAAGATAGTGCCAACTTAAAGCCACCTGAATTTAAAAAGGATACATCCTCCTCTCTGAAGGTGAGATACATTTGGTCTAAGATTTGTATAATTTCTAGGATTTTTTGTGAACATCAGAATTATGGAATTCAAGGTGTCCTTTAAGAAGAGTTATTTCTTCTTCCAAGAAATAAAATATTTCTTGTGGGAAAATTGAGTTGTGAGACTTAGTCACATTATTCTCTGCAGATCTTTTTTAGAAGAGCTGACATTATTGTAAATGTGTAATATAAGATTACATTTTTCACATTTTTTAAAGGAATATATCTATATACATCTGTTTCATTTTCTCATTAAACGTATACTCTTAAGGTCAGAAACCATCACATTTACTCCTTACCTGCCTTAGTATTTGGCACCATAATTAAGCACTCAGTACATACTGAATTGAATGGCAGAATCTGGGGATCCTTCCATCTGTTACATGGCATTAAGTGTCTTTTCTAAACCTTGGCCATTTTTATTTAACATAGTTTTATCATCACAGCTGACACACGTATTTAAGAAGGTCATGTTTCCTCCTAAATTATTCCTCAGTTTCATTCACTCCAGGGCATTTTTGGCTGCTTTTCTAAGTTAATCAAATACACTTAATCTGATTCTCTCAGCTGTCAGCAGTCTATTGAAATTTTACTAAAATGACTTGCTGTTATTTTAATGAAATACTAAAAGAGTGCCAGGCAGTGGACTCATTTTAATGCCTCTTCCATGAACTTAATAAATTATGCATAATTACTTTTAAGTGAAGCTATTTGGGTATTATAAACAATAAGTATTTAATGTGGGATATCAAAATGACATCTTAATAATGCTGATATAGTCTTGCTTTTTTTAGATGCTGCACTAGGCAAACTATTCATAAAATAAATCTGACAGATTTTGTTCTTTTTAAAATAAAGCCATTGGCGTTTCTCATAAAAACCACTAGTGATTGCAGATTTATTCTTTTGTTGACTGTTGTTTATCTTCCTGTAAAATCTTTTGAATTAAATATAATATTGAGTATAATTACAAATAAAATCAGAAGAAAAATTGTTCTTATGTTTTCAGCCATCTGTGTACCTTTCAACACCTTTGAGTGCTTCTAAAGCAAATACGGCTGCTTCTCTAACTCCATTAGAAATGAAAGCTAAGGTAGAAACAGATGATGGGGAAAAAAATTCCCTGGATGAACTTAGAGCCCAGGTTATTGAATTGGTGTACATTGTAGAAGCACTGAAAAAGGACCATGGGTAAGTCATCCTTGTTTTCTCTTCTAGGAGTACTATTTAGCACATGTATAAAGAATTCTTTCAAACTGTATCAAGTAAAGATCTAATCTGCTAAGTCTCTGGGATGGATAAAGAAATTTTCATTAACAGTTCTTTTCTTCTTTTGGCAAAAGAATTGAGAAATTTGTTCTGGTAGCTCGACTGTAGAAAAGGTACATACATACCTAGAATTTTAGGCTAGAAATCTGGTCAGACACAGGGTGTTAATAAGTCTTAAAGATATTGGAAAAGCTGTATTATAGTTTGGATCTGGTGTGTATCAGGGCATATAGTCAACTTTTCAGAGGACTTTGATCAGTGTTTCTGCTAGGGTTGAGTTGGATATTTATAAAATGAATAGATGCTAGGTAATCTGTAATGCTTTTTTCTTAACTCTGAAAGTTTTTTTTTTTTTTTTTTTTTTTTTAACAGATGACCGGTAAGGGGATCTTAACCCTTGACTTGGTGTTGTCAGCACCACGCTCAGCCAGTGAGCGAACCGGCCATCCCTATATGGGATCCGAACCCGGGGCCTTGGTGTTATCAGCACCGCACTCTCCCGAGTGAGCCACGGGCCGGCCCAACTCTGAAAGTTTTTGATATGGTATATGATGAGACATACTCTAGAGAAAGTTAGACTTTTTAGAGCTGAAATAAATTTGAAAGATCACCGACTATAGCCCCTCTCCCCCTTTTTAAGTGAAGAAATAAAGATTCAGAGAAGTAAAGTTATTTACATAAGATTATACAGTCACAGTTCTTAAATGACAGAGCTGGAACTCAAATTTGTATCCTCTGTTGGTTTAGAGATCTTGTTTATAACCACAAGTATTTGAATTTTAAATTGTTAATATTTTAAACATAATTCTATAAAAAGCCCAGTAGATAAAACAGATAAAAAGGCAGCTAATTTAGCTGAACTAAGGGCAAGGGCTCTCATTTCCTCTTCAACTTCCCCAGTAAAAAGATTTCTTAGAATATGGTATAAAAGTCACGTCCAGAGGCCATATTACCTTTAAGCCTGATTTTACCATTTCTCCTCCAATTTTCAGTCTAGGATTCTTTATTAAAGACAATATTGAGATTAATAATATAAGGTACTTGTAGTTTGCAGAACACTTTTACAAATACCTTAGATGGAAACAAAAAATGTGTATACTTAGGTGGAATCAAAAAATGTACTCAAAAAACGAATATTTAAAAATATGTTACATACTTTTATGTATGTAATTATATGATGTGTATGGAGATAGTTTGTAATTCGACACTATTTGTTTTTCTTGAATCCTTCGGTTTATCTCTTGAAAATTTTTTCAGATTCTGCAATATATATACATTATAAGCTGTATATTCATATATCCAGTAAATATTTATTGCGCTCCATCCATGTACCAGTTAGAGAACTCTCCTGACTTGATTTTTTTTTTTTTTTTTAACATTTCTGATACTAAGAGTGATGTTTTACATATAGTTTTTTTTGTAGGTGCTCTTAAATTATCTGTAGAATGAATAAAGTATTTCTGATTTATATATATTTAAAAATATATATATCAGATATTTTAGATGTCTTCTCAAAGGGTATTTTCAATATTTTGAGTTGCTCTTGAAAAAGAAAATTCGGTGGCATTTTTCTTTCTGTTTAAAAAAGAAGAGTATCAGAAGGAGAATGGATAAATATATACTGGAATATTAATAGAGAAATATACAGTATACAGCAGTAAAAATAACTGAATTGTGGCTACATGCGTCAACATGGATTAATCTAAAAAATGGGGGGAGTGATCAAGGCAGAAGCATATGTACATTCTGTTTATATAAAGTTTAAAAGCATAAAATACCAAAATATGTTGTTTTAAGATATAGTTGTGTATGTAATAAAATCAGAAAGAAAAGCAAATAATAAATGCTATAAAGCTTTTTCTTATGGAAGAGAGGGGGATTGGGATTGAGGACAGTGGGTGACTTGGAGTATCAAAGGTACTGGTAATAGAGGCTGTGTATCCCTTATCCAAAATGCTTGGGACTAGATAGAAGTGTTTCAGATATCAGATTTTTTTTTGGATCTGGCGATATTTGCAGAATACATACTAGTTGAGCATTCCTAATCCAAACATCCAAAATCCAAATTGCTGCAGTGAGCATTTCCTTTTAACATTGTGTCAGTGCTCAGAAAGTTTTAGATTTTGAAGCATTTTGGATTTCAGATTAGGGATGCTTTATTTCTTAAGCTGACTTGGAGCTCTTAGGATTTTGCTTTTCTATAATATTTTTATAGCTTACAGATACATAGTTTTTACGTAGTCAATATTAAAATCTAAAATGTATAGAACAACTCATTAAAAAATTGAGGGAGATTGACATGGAAAGATTGACAGAAATATATCAGTAATCTGTCTTCAGTAGAAAAGTTGCAGAATAAGATGTATAGTTTGATCCTATTGTAAAAAAAAAAACTGTTATATAAAAATTGTATATTTGTAAATATATTTTAAAAAAACAAAAATGTGATGGGGTACTAAATTATCAAATTGAAAAGCAAATGATTTGAATAGTGTAATACTACTAAATACACATAAATAGAATGGGATAAATATTACAGGAATATCTCTTAATTTAGATATATATATTTAATGTATAATAAACTTAGAATATTGAATAATCAGAAAAGGAAACATTCGTTAAGGGATAACTTTATGAAAATAGGAAGTTGAGTTAGATGTACTTTTTATATCAAAAATCAGAATAAGCTCTAGATACATTTTAAATATTATTTTAAAAATTATAGTCAGTAGGAAATAGAAAATTTACCTCCAGTATAAAGAAATTATTTTCTAATTATTAAAGCCACAGAATAAATTAATTTTGAAACATTAACTATATAAATAATTTTTAAAAATTTTTTCTTATATATTCTTTGTGAGATTTTTTTACTTTCTCAAGCTGTACTCTTAAAGAGAATTATTCTAGTGTATGTTAAGAGCCAAAAATATTCATATTTTTTTGATTAGATACATTGATGTACTCATGCTGTTAAGTTAAATTCCTATTCCTCCCATTTCTTCTGTTCCCAGAAAACCTAGGTAACCAAACAAAAAACCTGGATGTTTGAGTACCAAACAGCAGTTATCATTAATATAAAATTTTTAGCAGCATGGAAATGTTTTAAATAATTTGTGAAAAAACATAATATATATTTATAACTATGGAGGGAAGAATGACTATATAGAAAGATAGGTTAGAAGGGAACATAGAAAAATGAAAACATGAATTAAGAAAGAGAGGTTATTTTTGGCTGAAATTTTTAATTTTTTTGTTTTTTGATTTTAATGTAATGTTTAATTTAAAAAATAGAGAAAGGAATTTAAAATCCAGATTATTTTATCAAAAAAACTAATCTGCTTTGTATTGTGACATATGTTGATATTCATTCTGACAAATTGCTTGGGCTCTGAGTTGATTCAGCCTAGAAAATATGTGACAGCTGAATATGGAAAATTGCTTTATGTGACAGGTTTTATTTCTTCCTTTTTCAGGAGTTGCTTTGAATTCATTTAATTTCTTTATCTCAGATAGGTTTGCCATGGTTTTGCTGAATTATTTAACTGTTATAATGAGCTGTTCAAACTGAGAATTTGAAATTTTTCTCTGCCAATATGGCTGTTGCTCTTAAGTTTTCCTCATGTACTGAGAGGTTAGGCAACAGAGATTCTGTTAAAATTAATCAAATAGATTGTTTAATTGAAAATACTTAATAGTAATAAATACTTTCTTTTTAGGAAAGAACTGAAAAAACTACGAAAAGATTTGGAAGAAGAGAAGGCAATGAGAAGTAATCTAGAGGTAATTCGTTTCTCCCAGCATAAACTGGACATGTTTTTTCCAACCCAACTGAGTTGTTGGTTCTACTACAAATTACATTATCCTACTACTCCCTGCTGCTTGGTAGTCATTTAATTAATCTCTTGACTTCCTGTCACAGTCTGTTCATTCATGAAGTAAGTATATTTTGAACACTAATTCCCGTGGGCATTGTGTGAACCACAAGACGTATTTGTGAATGAAACAAATATGGTTTTGCTTCTTGAGTCTAGTTCTTCCTTGAATTATATACATAGTTTTCTTTCTTTTTTGTCCTGGGGACAACAGGGTTGGTTGTGGTCATGATGAGACAGCTGTATATTCACTGCTTTTCATTTCTCACTGATAGTTTATCTTTACTCTCTGCTGATGACTGGCGATTTTACTTATTTCCTTTATCTTTCTTAACTTTATTTTTCTCCTCGCTCATTTTTGTCTTCATTTGTGTTCTTCATTAGGTATAATCTTAGAGAAAGTTGTGTCCTGCCTTTTTTCAGAGGCTCTTCCCATTCTGTATTTAAGTACTTTATATTCCTACCTACTTTTTTCCTTGCCTCATTACTTACCCTATTTCTTTTGTCAATATTGTAGAACCAGAGAGAACATGGGACTTAGAAAACTTGAGCTCCTATTCTGATTTACAGTCATAACTAACTTTTTTAGTTCTACACTATGTATCAATTAGGTTTAGCACTTTTTGTACATTATCTCATTAGATACATACAACAACCTATAAGGAATATTTTTTTTATCATAAGGCTGAGAAAAGGAGGGTTTAGAATGATTAAGTAATAGCACAGAAGCTGAAATTTTTTAATGTTTTTAAGAGAAGCAACAAGACTTCAGAACCTTTGTTCTTTAGGGATTAAGTTATACTTAGTGAACTTGGGCAAGTCACTTAACTTTTCCTTTAGCTTTAGTTGAGATAATATATGTTAAGGTACTTTGTAAATTATCGAACTTGCATGAAAAATACTTTTTTCCCTTATTCAAATTCAAAGAAAAGCCACCTCTCAGGTTCTTCTGTCCTCTTGATCGCTACAGTAGTGGTTTTCTCTTTTCATTTGACATTTATTTGTCAAAACAAGATCACCCTCACCCTACCCCCTCAAAAAAAGCCTACATTTGAGGTCTCTAATTCTTCACCTTCAGTTCAGTCCTTAACCCCTTGCATTTTAGATTAGGTTTTCTGACAACAAATCGGATGTCTTTTCTTCATTTTCTGCAGCATATGACATTTGTACTATTATTACCTTGTTAAAGATTTGTCTTGGTTTAGGTGATACTACATTATTCTGCCTCTAACTTCTGTCTCCTCTTCCTTTTCTGTAACCTAAATGTAAGTGTTCCTTCACGTCTATCCTTGGCCCTTCTGCTGTGCATTCACTTTTGGAATTTATCTACACCCATTAATTTAGTGCTAGCTCTAGTGCATTTACTCTTTTTTTTTTTTTTTTAACCTATTTGTATCTTTGAATCTAAAGGTGTCTCCTGTAGACAACATAAAGTTAAATCTTATTTATTTATTTATTTTAAATCTAGTCTGGAAATTCAGCTTTCTTAAAATATTTTATTTTATTTTGTCAACATACAATGTATTTGATTATTGTGGCCCATTACCAAAACCTCCCTCTCCCCCCTCCCTCCCAACAACCTCATGTCTGTTTGCTTGTCATATCAACTTCAAGGAATTGTAATTGTTGTGTCTTCTTCTCTCCCCCCCTACCCAGTTTATTTGTGTATTTATTTATTTATTTTTAGCTCCCACAAATAAGTGAGAACATGAGATATTTCTCTTTCTGTGCCTGACTCATTTCACTTAATATAATTGTCTCTAGGTCCATCCATGTTGTTGCAAATGGCAGTGTTTCATTCTTTTTTATAGCAGAGTAGTATTCCATTGTGTAGATATACCACATTTTCTGTATCCACTCATCTGATAATGGACATTTGGGCTGGTTCCAACTCTTAGCTATTGTAAATAGTGCTGAGATGAACATTGGAGAACAGGTATACCTTCAACTTGATGATTTCCATTCCTCTGGGTATATTCCCAGCAGTGGGATAGCTGGGTCATATGGTAGATCTATCTGCAATTGTTTGAGGAACCTACATACCGTTTTCCATAGAGGCTACACCATTTTGCAGTCCCACCAACAATGTATGAGAGTTCCTTTTTCTCCACAACCTCGCCAGCATTTATCATTCACAGTCTTTTGGATATTAGCCATCCTAACTGGGGTGAGATGGTATCTCAGTGTGGTTTTGATTTGCATTTCCCAAATGCTTAGTGATGTTGAGCTTTTTTTCATGTGTCTGTTGGCCATTTGTATATCTTCCTTAGAGAAATGCCTACTTAGCTCTTTTGCCCATTTTTTAAGTGGGTTACTTGTTTTTTTTGTTGTAAAATTGTTTCAGTTCCTTGTATATTCTGGATATTAATCCTTTGTCAGATATATATTTTGCAAATATTTTCTCCCACTCTGTTGGTTGTCTTTTAACTCTGTTAATTGTTTCTTTTGCTGTGCAGAAGCTTTTTAGTTTGATATAATCCCATCTGTTTATTTTTCCTTTGGTTGCCTGTGCTTTGGGGGTCGTATTCATGAAGTCTGTACCCAGTCCTAGTTCCCGAAGTGTTAGTCCTATGTCTTGGTTGAGAAGTTTTATTGTTTCAGGGTGTATATATAATTCTTTAATCCATTTTGAGTTGATTTTAGTATATGGTGAGAGGTATGGGTCTAGTTTCATTCTCCTGCATATGGATATCCTGTTATCCCAGCACCATTTGCTGAAGGGGCAGTCTCTTCCCCAGTGTATAGGCTTGGTGCCTTTGTCAAAAATCAGGTGGCTGCAGGTGTGTGGGTTGATTTCTGGATTCTCTATTCTATTCCATTGATCAGTGTGTCTGTTTTTATGCCAGTACCATGCTGTTTTGGTTATTATAGCTTTGTAGTATAGTATAAAGTCAGGTAGGGTTATGCCTCCATCTTTATTTTCTTTGCTCAGAATTGCTTTGGCTATGTGTGGTCTTTTGTTATTCCATATAAATGTCCAGATAGTATTTTCCATTTCTAAGAAAAATGTCATTGGAATTTTGATGGGGATTGCATTGAATTTGTATATCACTTTGGGTAGTATGGACATTTTCACAATGTTGATTCTTCCAGTCCAAGAGCATGGGATATCTTTCCATCTTCTTGTATCCTCTTTAATTTCTCTCAGCAGTGGTTTGTAGTTCTCATTATAGAGATTTTTCACCTCCTTGGTTAACTCAATTCGTACGTATTTTATTGTTTTGGTGGCTGTTGTAAATGGGCAGGCTTTCTTGATTTCTCTTTCTGCATGTTCACTATTGGAGAATAGAAATGCTACTGATTTTTGTGTGTTGGTTTTGTGTCCTGCAACTTTGCTGAAATCATTTATCAGCTCCAAGAGTTTTTTGTAGAGTCTTTAGGCTGTTCAATATATATGATCATGTCATCTGCAAACAGGGACAGTTTGACTTCATCTTTTCCAATGTGGATGCCATTTATTTCCTTCTCTTCTTTGATTGCTCTGGCTAGTACTTCCAATACTTTGTTAAATAGGAGTGGTGAGAGTTGGCATCCTTGTCTAGTTCAGGATGATATTGGCAGTGGGCTTATATGGATTTAACTATGTTGAGATACTTTCCATCTATACCTAACTTGTAGAGAGTCTTTATCATGAACGAGTGTTGAATTTTATGAAATGCTTTTTCAGCATCTATAGAGATGATCATATGGTCCTTGTGTTTGATTTTATTGATATGGTATTTCACATTTATTGATTTGTGTATGTTGAACCAACCGAGCATCACTGGGATGAATCCCATTTGATCATGGTGTATAATTTTGCGTATGTGTTGCTGTATTCTGTTAGCTAGTATTTCATTGAAGATTTTTACATCTATATATATCAAGGATATTGGCCTGTAGTTTTCTTTTTTAATTGTATCTTTACCTGGTTTTGGTATCAGGGTGATGTTTGCTTCGTAGAATGAGTTTGGGAGAATTGCCACTGTTTCAATCTTTTGAAATAGTTGTAGAGAATTGGTGTCAATTCCTCTTTGAATGTTTGGTAGAATTCTTCTGTGACTCCATCTGGTCCTGGGCTATTCTGTTGGGAGCCTTCTGATAACAGCTTCAATCTCTTTTATTGTTATTGGTCTGTTCAGATTTTCTACATTGTCTTGGCTCAGTTTTGGTAGTTTGTGTGTCCAGAAATTTACCCATTTCCTCCAGATTTTCGAATTTGTTGGCAATATAGTTGTTTATAGTAGTCTTTAATGATTCCTTGTATTTCAGATGTATCAGTTGTAATATCACCTTTTTCATTTCTAATTTTTGTTATTTGGGTCTTCTCTTCTTTTTTTAGTTAGCCATGCTAATGGTTTGTCAATTTTATTTAGTGCATTTCCCCTCTAAATCTAATTCTTTTCCCAGCTTCTACCCAAGTTTCTAGCTATTAGTCCCCCTGGATGTCCCATTGTGAACTTAGACTTAGCATGTCCTCAGTTAAATTTATCTTCTTCCTTTCCTGTTCTTTTGATTTTCTGGTTCTTTTGATTGTTTCTCTTGCCCTTTAGTCATACAGAAGTGGTACTTCTGTTATCTTTTAATTCCATTCACTTTTAGTCTTTTTAGCTTTACCTCCTTACCTTTATCCCTTTATTCCCACTATTTCTGTCTTGTTCTGATGCTCTTTATCTTCCGTTTAGCTTGCTTGAGTTTCTCTCATCTTATCTTAGATTAATCTTTTCTTGCTCAGGTACTTTCACGAGTTTTTATTACATGCTGAATAAAATTCAGATTTCTCACCTTGATGTATGAGGTCTTTTACATTCTGGTTCTAGTTTATCTTTTTTCCTCACTTCCTGATCCTCTGTTGTGCCTTATAGTTGATTTGTCTGAATTTTTACTCTTTCATTATTTTCCTGGATTGTCCTTTTGCCTCATTTTCTAATGCCCAAGTTTTATAGATTCTGAAGGCCAAGTTCAGTCACCTTCATTAAGATGGTACTAGTTTCCTCCAATTAAGTCTTCCTCCAAATTCATGTGTCCTCTAGCTTTGTATGAGATGTATAAGTAATAATTTTCTATCTTATCCCTGTTATGTTATGTACTTATTTTGCCCCCTTCTAGACTGTGAGACTATTCAGCGTGGGATTGTCTGTTTCATCCTTGCCCATAACTCTTAGCACAATGCTATATACATATTAGATTTCTAATAGATAATTGTCCAATTAATGAATGTTAGAGTACCCATGTTAAACATATATCTTAAATCCTCAGCTTATAACATGGGAGAAATTTTTAAAGTTTCTTGACTCTTTCTTCATATTTTATATTCACATAAAACGTTCATATTCATATATGAAAATAAGCAAGAGGAACTAATAATGTTAAATTTGTATAGAAGATTAAATTTTTCCTAAAAATCATGAGTAAAATGAATTTTGTTTTTCTTTTTTGAAGAATTTTATTTGATTTTATTTTTCAGCAAAGTCAGTTTTTACTTAGTTTCCCACTGACTTATATTATAATATTTCCTACCCCCGCACTAGGTAAAGTTTGACCCTTGTATTTATAAAAGCACACTTAAGGTATTAAAGTTTTAGGATCATATAGTTAAAGGAGAAATTATGTTTCCCCAAAGGTTAAAAGTAGTACCTTGAACTACTATAATGTTAACATTATACAGTATTAAATTATACTGGAGAGTGATAAAAATGACTAAAAATAAAACAACATAAGAGTCCTAGAAGTGAAACTCTAGCAATGTACATATTTGCCTGATAAATAAATTTATATCTCAGATAGCAGTTTGTAAGGAGTATTACTGACTTTGTATGCAAGAGTATTCTTTTCACTTTCTACTGTCTCACACCAATTTGTTTTTCCTATTGCTTTCTGTGCATCCTTGCCCATTAAAATTGGTACAGTTGATTAATGTATCCTTGGAATAAGGATGATAACAGCATATGTGGCTGACAAAGATATCTTATCTCAGGCCATGCTGAAGATGAAGCTTGTCCAATCCAGTGCTGCTAAAACGTTTAGCTAATAATAATAGTTTAAAAGAATAATATCAGGAAAGATTCTGATCGATAAACCATTCTTGGATGGTTAGAATCACATAGGAAATTATGAGCATATCACAACACTTTTTGATTGTGACAAAGTCATCCTCATTACTTAATAATGAAACACTGTATAAGAGGGTACTTCAAAAAGTTCATGGAAAAATAGAATTAAAAGATATAAATATTTCCATGAACTTCTTGAAGTTAGAGGTTAGCCAAAGCATGTATTGTTTATGTGCATTGTTGAGGGAGGACAGGTGATGCTATCAGGAGAAGGGAAGGCCTAGATATTTCCACATGCAGTGAAAGGTCAAAGATGATCAAAATATTATAGAATTGAGGAGAGAGTCAGTACAAAAACTGTGGGCTTTGGAGTCCTAGACCTTACCAGTGCAAGTCCTATTCCATTGGAAACATTGACAAACTATTTAATGTCTTTGAGCGTCAACTTAGTCATTTGTGTGAAATTTAAATAGCTCTCTTTGTTATCATGAAAATTTAATGAGCAAATTTCATTCCTTCTTAAGTTATGAATTTCTGTTAAATGAAGAATATTTTCTGCCTAAAGAGTGGAAATATTTCCAACACATTGACTGAGTCTTAGATATTCCTGGGTTTTAAAGATAATTTAGTGCATATTGTTTACAGATGAGGAAATTAAAACAAAGTTATAATTTACCAATATCACATAAATTATTAGTGAAAAACATAGAACTGACCTGCTCTTTTATTCTTTTTACTGTTCTGTAATGCCCCCTTTGTTTAATTACAGATACGTGTACATTTCTTAATTTGATTTCAAGTGTTCTTTTGTTTTTTGTAGGACTGATTTTCTTACAGTTCTAATTTCAGTTGCTCACATAACATTGTTCTGGCTGAAAGAACTACAGTTTCTTTGTTTCTTGTTGTCATTGCCACTTAGGAATTTGCATTGTGACATTTTCCTCTGTTGAACCTTTATTTGACAATATTTATTACACCAGGGGAAATTGGATTTTAGATCTGGAAATTAAAATCTGGAGGCTTAAAAGTATCGTTACATATTGATGATATAGGATAAAATAAACTTTACTAAAGTACGGATATTTTATCAATTGCTCAGTTTATGTTTTATATTTTAGGTGGAAATAGAGAAGCTGAAAAAAGCTGTCTGGTCTTCTTGAGGTGCTGTGGACCCAGTGTTCTTAATGTTCCAGGGATTCAGAAGCAACACTATGAACTCCAAATGACTTGTTACTTAAAAATAACCAGTGCTGGTGTTGTGATAAAGAAATATGAGTATATGAACTATATAATATCTATAAAAAAGTAGGGGGAGGGTAAAACTTTTTCTATATATTTTGTTTTGCCAATATGAAAAAAAGAGGCCTTATTTTTTACTGTGCTGGGATTGCAAACACTTTTTTTTAAATTTGTTTGCTTGAAAATACTACTGAATCTGTATAAAAAGGAAAGAAAATTCACAATAGATTTTTTTATTGAAACTTGTAGTATTATTTTTAAAGAGATCTATACTATAAATATAGTGATATCTTTTCAAGTAATCTGTCTGTAAGATATTCTATTTGAGAGGGACAAATTAGCCTTATAGTGATTATAGTCAATACTTTTCCCATAATACATAAAGGATAAACTTTGTACATACATATATTTTTACTTTTAGCCTCTTACCCAGGATTACACTGTTGTGCCTGTTTGTCTGCAATGCTGTTTATATTTTGGGTGATCGAAGTAGGAGTTTCCTAGCTATAAACCAGATTACTCACCCATGCATATAGAAATAACTAATGAAATAATCATAATAATTTCTTCAGCTTTTAGAATATTTTATGTTGCTTGCACTATAGGATTCATAAAAGGAATTTAGTTAAAATGTATTGGGTTGTTCAGCATATTTGGGAAAATATGAGCTTTATTTTAAATTTATTAGGTCTAAGGAATCTAAAAATGTCAATTTAACCCTTTACCTGTGCCTAGAAACTACAGCACATATGAAGTATAAACACCAGCCTTATTGCTGTACTTTTCTGCTTATTTTACAGTCTCAAGTATTACTCATTTCATTGTCTTGTGATTTAGTTTTTCCTGCTCCTTCTCATTTTTAATAGTGATAATATTAGGGAACCAAAACCCAGCACTTCTCAGAATTTCCGTGTGAGGTTTCGTACTTTGACAAGTTATCATGTAGATACTCAGGTTTTACAATGTATAATTTACCTAATAGACCAGACTAACTAGTGGAGATATTTTAGATATTTAGGTACCAACTTTATAAAGAGTGTTAGTATGTCACTAAATAAAACATTACAGCTTATTTAAAACCAAATATAGATGAGGCTACTCAAAATACATTTTTTACAGAATGAATGAATTACCAGTTTCTTCAGAGTCACTTAAGAACAGTTGAACGTTTTAAAAATGTCACATCTATACATAGTATGTCTAAAAACGTGGGTTTATTTAAAATTTAAAAATTGGAAATTTTTTCATTTGCAAAATATTAGGTTTTAAGCTTTATCATAGCAAATGAGTGTCAGAGTTTGAGTACCAGTTATGATGCTTCCATTTTTTGTTTTAAACCACCAAACCAATATTTTTCCTTTACTTTTTAAGCTTATAATACAGACATCTTCTGTAAATGAAGTTTTGTCATGTTTCAAGTAAAACAGAACCAAATTAGAAAATAATAGAAATGCCAGTTCACATTCTTTAGTTCACAACTAATGGTAGGGCTTTTGAGAAAAGTTAATTGTGCATTGAGTATGTATGTTTTAACTCTGTAAAGTCTTTGGGCTCTTCTAATGAGGTTGCTACTGAACAAAATTGTTTTCTGCTGTTTTTAAATGACTATAGTTAAAGGAATGATTTTCTTGTTAAATTAAATCTTATTTTCTTTTAATGTCAGTTCTTAGGTAAAATAAAAACACTGTATCATAGAAATCATCTGCCAGTTTTCTTGCTGAAAAATCTATTAAGTGATCCCTCCCCACCCTAATGATAGGCTGGGGGAAGGTTCCAGCAGATTTCAGGCTGTCCTTAAGGTTTTTGTTCTCCATTTTTTCACTAGTACATAAAATCAAGATGGTCATGAGTACTGAAATACATTTAAAGTTTTTGCTTGTATACGCCTCAGTCAGAATAGAAAAGTAATTGAAGTACTGTGTGTCTCTTTTTCTGCCCTTGACAAAATAGTAAAGAAAACCAAATAAACTCAAACCTAAAGGGAAAAATGATTCCTTTATTCTAGTAATTTACCACTATTTGCTCTTGATACAGGAACATTTATTCATTTCTATTCCTAATGTTTATATCAAAAAATTTTACATAAAAATAACCTTTACTTAGGGTAAATTAATTTTTTTTCTGCATATGAGTATAAATAACAACTAAAGGTGAACAGCATGGAATCTGTTACCAAATTATTAGTGACTGTATGGGGGGGTCTTTAAAAAGTTCATGGAAAGATTCATATTATCTGTTAATTCCATTTTTCCACAAACTTTTCGAAGTACCCTGGTATAGTTGAGGTTTGCTATTCTTTGAAACACATGATGTTATGGTCGGCCCTCAGTATCCACAAGTTCAGCATCTACGAATTCAACCAATACATGGAAAATATTAAAAAGTAACACAAATTTAAAATACAGTACAGTGTAGCAAATGTTTACATAGCATATACATTCTATTAGGTATTATAAATAATCTAGAGATAATCTAAAGTATACAGGACAATGTGTGTAGGTGATATGCAAGTACTACACCATTTTATATAAGGGACTTGAACATCCTCAGGGTTCCTGGAACTAATCTCCCGCGGTTACCAAGGGACGACTGTACTAGTTATCTAATTGTATTTCAATATTATTTTTGTGTGTGTGACCACTAGCTTCTGTCTTACTATAAAGCTGTTACCTCTTTACAGAATTTAAGTGTGGTGATGCAAAGAGAGAATGGGCCTTGTGTAACAGGATTCTTTTATGCTCCTTACTGTATCACAGAAAAAAAAAAATCCAAGTGCTCTCTAGATTTTTTTGATAAACTTTTATGCTTGCATTTTAAACTTGAAATGTACGAGCAGAGTGAGACAATCAGTTAAGATCAGAAATGAGAAGTGTTACAATTTAATGGCCTTATTTTGCTGTAGCAATAAAATGACCAAGTGCAATGACTTGATTTAATAAAATCATCTTTTAAAAGTTGCTGCTATGAATATTTTTAGCTATAAAATTTTACCCTTGTTATAGCCTGACTTGCCTTTAATAACTATTATGTAATGCAGTTGATGTTGTGGTTATCTTACATTCCAAAAAAAAAAAATATGGGAAATCTCCAAATAAACTTAATGACTTGTTTACAGGTGCTGTAAAAAAGCATGCTTCTCCCTCTAAAAGAAAAATTAAAAATAAAACAGAATTGTATTGCCAATTGTGTCAGTCTTTATTGGTTATTTTTCTTTGACTTTAGCATATGCTTATTGAAGAGTATGATGAAAATTATATTACTTTGAATTTTCCAAGTGAAAGAAATAGTAAAATTAAAGCAGTAAAAGTTCTAGATCTGTATCACTTTTACTGAAACTTTTCTGAGTCTGCTTTTTCATCTGAAGCTTTGAGATAATTTCTACCTCACAGGATTATAGGGAGAATTTGAAATGACTTATATAAAGTGCCTTGTAGAGTGTTTTGGCATAGAGTAGATTTTTTGAAAAAATGGAAGTTGCTGTTTGACTCTTTAGAATTATTTTATAGTTTACAGATGTGATGTAAATCAGATGGATAAGGATAGATAAGATTAAAAGAAAGGAATAGTACTTCCTCTCACCCCGTTTTTTAATACAGCATCCCTTTCTGTGGGGGTGATATTTCTTTCACTTCTATTATATTGTTCAAAGGGGATCTGCCACCATCTACAGATTCTACTTGCCTGACCACCCAGTGATTGCCCCTATGGAGAGTACTTAAATTGAGTTATTGAGTTAATCAGAGACTGAGATTTTAAAAACTGGAAACAAAAAGACATAGTCTCCGCATAGGAGCTTTCCATGGTTATATTTTTCTGTCATCTAGAAAAAGCTGATTTGAAAGAACCAAATTTAGTAGAGTGTAGAGATGGCAACAGAATCCAGAAGGCTTCTGAAACTGATTACAGTCATTCCTGAGCCTCAGCTACCCATTCTTTGGTTCCTTAAACACAGAGTTGCTCATAACTTTATTGAATTTTGGAACTCACAACTGAAAAAGTCCTGATAAATACAGAAAACAAAATAGGATCAGGAGGACATCAATGCCCACGTGTTCTTGCTGGAAATGTGTTATATACATTGCTGTAGGCTCTCTAGAAGTGTGCTGGAAGATTTGAAACAGAAGGAATAGGAAACTGCTATGAAACAGTATGGAAAGTAAGTGCCAAGTCATTTAAGTTAAAAAAAAAAGTCAGTTTAAAATTTTCTCGTTGCTTTTTATTGGCTTTTATAAACACTGGGAAAAAATTAAGCCTTGCAGGCACACACATATTGCTGAAGCTCAGGACTACATAATTTGAGTGTTTGAGGGGACGTTAAAGATGGTCTAATTCAATTCCTGTGTAGATTGTTTTGTCCGAAAATACAATTTGCAGATTTAGTCCCATTCTAAGAAATAAAAAGCAGATAATGGTTTAACTTGCATGAATTTATTAGGCTTTGTTACTTCCCAATTAAGATTCAAGAGCGATGGCCAGTGCTCTTGACCATATGCTTTATTGCCTCTCTGTTGACATAGATGTTGTGCAGGAATGAAGGAGCCTGAATGGGGAATCAGGATTTTTTTCAGTGCTGCTGCTTTCACTCTGTGATCCTTCATCTTCTGAGTATCAAATTTGTCCATCGGTAAAAGAGTTAGACTAAATATAAAGTCCATTTTAAACATAATCTGTTTATATTTCTTGTGTGACATGGGCACACATAAGATTTTAGGGAACATTCTTCATTTCTTAGTGTACATCTTTGCAAACTTAAATGATTTTCATGGCTTTTCAGCAGACATGGAAAAACCCTAATTAGCATCCATAAAGAAATTAAATGACCACTAGATGGCAGTCAGGTGAAGCGCAGCTCTTATGTGTCTTGAGTAAACCCCAAATGTATGTAGTAGCTGCAAATAAAATCACAGAGGGCTTCAACCCATTGAATTCACCCAGTACTGGGACACAACCAACCCACTCTTCTCCCTGACCACTTCCCCTAGTTGAGTGCCACATGGTTGAGTAAAAGGAGTTAAGACCTTGGGAACTGGACTGATCTGTCTTTGAAAAAACTGGCCCTCAAAATTAGCTGTGTGAACTTGGCAAATCACTCCAATATTGTCACTTACTTTATCTATAAGAGATCTAAAATACAATTCTTGTGACAATTTAAAACCTTTCTCTCTTGTCATGTACTCAGAGAAGAGAGAGGAGGGGGACCCTGAGCTCTGGGAAAGCAATCAAGTCATGCCAGCAGCAACAAAACTGTCTTGCTCTTCTTTGCCTTCCCTGTTGAATGTTGATAACTTGAAGGCTTCTTTCACCCCAGGTTGTGGTCTTGGGCCTTCCTCACGCGAGTTATATGTCACTGCCTTCCCTTGACCCTGGGTAAGTTCTTGTTTCTCCATTTTGTCCTGCCATGTGCTCCTACTTCAACTAGGTCAAGGAGAAAACAAATCCCCTTTTGTGTAACAACCTCACAAAATAGCTTGTTTGCTGTGGGCTTCTTAGAGAGTTTCTGGTGGACCATCTCTTGTTTTGCCACTTCTGTCTTCTCCCCAAGGGCCTAGCATAGTTCACATAGAGGTGATGTCTGACAGTGTAACCCAGAGCAGGTGGTCATTGGAGAGAGTCCATAGTGCCATGGCTATGCCTGAAAAAGCAAATACATTTTTAGCTCAAATTCTAAGCAGAAAATTATTTTCTTCCAAAATGGGATTAAAATGTCCATCTTGTGATGACATGACTACAGGGTCACAGAAGCAGGGAGCAATACTACCTCAGAAGGGTCATGGTCATCTGAAAGACTAGATGTGAACCATGCTGTGTAGGAAGAAGAAAGAGCAAAACAACATCACACAGCTCTTTCCACTAACCACTAAAATAGCCAGCCATCTGCCGCACACTTCAGGGAAAAGCAAAACCTTTCATGGATGTATTAGTCCATTTCTGATGCCTATAACAAAATACCTGGAACTAGGTGATTTATAAAGAAAAATGAAATTTATTGCACTTACAGTTTCTCAGGCTGGGAAGTCCAAAGTCCATTTGGTGGTGGCCACAATGACTCAGGGGTCTCACATTGCAAGAAGGTAGAAGCAGAGAGAACAGAGAGAGAGACTCTCCTCTTCTGTTAAAGCCTTCAGAACCACACCCCTGACCACCATTTTTAATCCATTCACTGCTGCGTGATCCTACAATCCAATCACCTCCACCTTTCAATTACCATAATAGGATTTCCCATTCTCTTAATGGTCACTTGCGGGCTGTTTCTAATACATAAGACTTGCCCCTGGCCCCCCAAAACTCATGTCCTTTTCGCATGCAAATTTCATCCCCAAAGTCTTGTTTCAACTCAAAAGTCCAAAGTTCAAAGTCACATCTGTGAAAACAATACAAGTTATCTACTTCCAAGATACAATGGTGGGACAAACATAGGTTACATATTCCCATTCAAAAAAGGAGAGAGAGGTCAAAAGAAAGGTATAGCATGTCCTAAACAAGTCCGAAACCCAGCAGGGCAGGCATTAAATCTCAAAGCTGAAGAATGAGGTACCTTGATTCCATGTTCAACCTCCTCTGCCTGTTGGTACAGGGGTTGGGTCCCCAGGTCCTTGGGCAGCTCCACTCCTGTGGCTTTCTTGGTCTCAGGTCACATTTCAGCTCTCCCAGGCTGGTGTTCCACTCTGGTAGGTCCACAGGTCTGGGGTCTCCATGGTGGCCCTGCTCTCACAGCTCCACTAAGCATGGTACTAATGGAGTTACTCTGCTGCAACTCTGACCCCATGCTTCCAATTGACATTGCTCTAGTGAAGCCTGTCTGTGGTGATACTGCTCCTGCAACAGATCTCTTCCTGGGCCTCCAGACTCTTCCATACATCCTTTAAAATTGGGGTGGAGGCTCCCAAGCCTCCATAGCTCTGGCATTCTGTGAGCCTACAGACCTAACACTCTGAAGACTCTGCCAAGGCTTCTGGCTTTTATTTTCCAAAGCTGTGGGTCCAGCCACAGCTGGGGCAGCCAAAGCAGCTGGGTGCTGGTGTGGGGAGCAGCATCCCAACATGGCCCTGGGCAGTGAGCCCATGGAGGGTGCCTCATGCCTGTTTCACAGAACCATTCTGTCTCTAGGAGTTTGGGCCTGAAATGGGTGGTTGGCCCCAGAGGTTTTCGTGTTGCCCTCGGGGCCTTTTTCTCCTTCTCGTGATAATCCCTTTCTTTTGCATTAATCTTCTTAGCTAATGGTCATTGGGCTGCACCACTGCATGCTCTCTGCTTCTCTACCACATGGCCAGGCTCCACATTTTCTAAATCTTTATGCTCTGTTTCCCTTTTAAATTCTGGCTTTATGTTGTGCCTTTGCTGCCAGTAGGCTATTACAAGTAGCCATGCAGCTTCCTGAATGTTTTGCTGCTTAAAGATTGTATTAGTCCATTTTGTGTTGCTATAACAGAATTACCTGAGACTGGGTAATTTATAAGGAAAGGAGGTTTATTTGGCTTATGACTCTGGGAGATCACATGGCAAGAGGAAGCAAGAGAGAGAGGAGGTGCCAGGGTCTATTTAAACAACCAGCTCTTGTGGGAACTAATAGAGCAAGAACTCACTCATTACAACGCCCACCTAGGGAGAGCATTAATCCATTCATGAGGGATCTGTCACCATGACTCAATCGGTTTCCAACACTGCCTCATTGGGAATCAAATTTGCACATGAGTTCTGGGAAGACAAAACATCCAAACTCCATAATTCCGCCCCTGGACTCCCAAAACTCATGTCCCTCTCACCATACAAAATACAATTATTCCATCCCAACTGTCCCAAAAGTCTGAGCTTGTTCCAGCACCAACTTAAAATTCCAAAGTCCAAAGTCTCATCTGAGACCAAAGGCAAAACTTCTTCCATCTGTGAACCTGTAAAAATCAAAACCAAATTTATCTACTGCCAAGATACAATGGTGGAACAGACATTGGATACACATTCCCATTCCAAAAGGGAGAAATAGGCCAGAAAAAAGAAACAGGCCCTAAAGAAGTCTAAAACCCAGCAGGGCAGACATTATGTCTTAAAGCTACAAAATAATCCTGCATCCTGGGCACAATGTGGCATCTGGGACCCCAAAGCCTCAGGCAGCCTCACTCCCACAGTTCTGCCAGGTGCAGCCCAGTGGGCTGCACTGGTGCCTGTGGCTTTTCCAGGCCTGCGTTGCATGTTACCACTGGCCCTGCAGTTCTGGAGTCCTGGTGGCAGCCCCACTGCCTTGGCTGTACTAGACATTTACCTGGTGATTGCTCTCTGTGGGGGCTCCAACCCCCCTTTTCTGCTTGGCATTTCTCTAGTAGATAGCATCTGTGGTGGCTCCACCCCTGCAGCAGGTCTCTGCCTGGGCCCACGGGCTTTCCCACACATCCTCTGAAATCTGGGTGGAGGCTTCCAGGCCTCCACTTCTCTCACATCCTGCTGGTCTGCAGTTAACACAACACAGATGCCCCCGAGGTTTCAGGCTTCTACTCTCCAGAGCTGCTGCATGAACCACACCTGGGGCTACTACAGCCAAAGCAGCTGGAATGCAGGGAGCAGGTTCCCAAGGGCAGCTGTGTCCCAGGTCTGTCCTCTGGGACAACTCAGTCCTTCTAGGCCTCTGGGTCTGTGATGGGTGGGGCACCCTTCCAGACTTCTCAAATGCCTTTAGGGCATTTTCCCCATTGTCCTGGTTATTAGCATCTGGCTGCCTCACTGGCAAGATAATGTCTTTAGTAAACAGTTTATCTGCTTCACCCTTGCATTTTTATCCTGCTCTCCGCTTTTCTACCTCATGGCCAGGCTGCAAATTTTCCAAATCTTTACTCTCTGCTTCCCTTTTAAATTCTGGCTTTACATCATGCTTTTGCCACCGTAACTCAGAGTAGGCTCTTAAAAGTAACCATGCAGCTTCCTTAATGCTTTGCTGCTTGGAAATTTCTTCTGCCAAAAATTCTGGTTCACAACTCTTAAGTCCCACCTCCCACGAAGTCCAAGGGCATGGACACAATGCAGCCAAATTCCTTTCTATGGTGTAGCAAGGGTTATCTTTTGTCTAATTCCTGATAAGTTCCTCATTTCTATCTGAGACCTCATCATCAGCCTTTACTGTCCACATTTCTATCAGCATTCTGGTCACGACCACTTAACCAATCTCTAAAATCTTCCAAACTTTCCCTCATCTTTTTCTCTTCTTCTAAGTCCTCCAGACTCCTCCAATCTTTGCCCATTACCCAGTTCCAAAGCTGCATCCACATTTTTAGGTGTCTGTATAGCAACACCCCACTCCTCAGTACCAATTGTATTAGTCTGTTTTGTGTTGCTATAACAGAATTACCTAAGACTGGGTAATTTATAAGGAAAAGAGGTTTATTTGGCTTACAATTCTGGGACAGCTGCATCTGGCACGAACCTCAGGCTGCTTCTGCTCATGGCAGAAAGTGGCAGGTACAAGCAGATCACATGGCAAGATGAAGCAAGAGACCAGCTTTTGCAAGAACTAATAGAGCGAGAACTCACTCATTACTCCCCCCACCTAGGGAGAGCATTAATCCATTCATGAGGGATCCACCCCCATGACTCAGTTTCCAACACTGCCACATTGGGGATCAAATTTCCACATGAATTCTGGGAGGACAAATCATCCAAACTCCATCAAAGATTACTTCTGCCAAATACTCTGGTTCACAACTCTAGTTCCAACTTCCATAAAGTCCTAGGGCATGGACACAATGAAGCCAAGTTCCTGGCCAGTTCACACCAAGGGTGAGTTTTGCCCCAGTTTCCAATAAACTCCTTCTCATTTACATCTGAGACCTTCTCAGGATGGTCTTTACTGTCCATATTTCTATCAGCAATTCTTCTCGCCACCACGTAAGCAGTCTCTAAGACATGCCAAACTTTCCCTCATCTCGTTGTCTTCTTGTGAGTCCTCCAAACTCCTTCAGCGTTAGCCTGACACCCAGTTCCAAAGCCACATCCATGTTCTCAAGTACTTGTTATAAGCAACACCCCACATCTCTGGTACCAATTTTCTGTATTAGTCCATTTATGTTGCTTATAACAAAATACCAGAAACTGGGTGATTTATAAAGAAAAATGAAGTTTATTGCTTACAGTTTTTTTTTTTTTTTTTTTTTTTTAAAGATGACTGGTAAGGGGATCTTAACCCTTGACTTGGTGTTGTCAGCACCACTCTCAGCCAGTGAGCTAACCAGCCATCCCTATATAGGATCCGAACCCACGGCCTTGGTGTTATCAGCACCACATTCTCCCGAGTGAGCCACGGGCTGGCCCTATTGCTTACAGTTTTGAGGCTGGGAAGTCCAAAGTCCACTTGGTGGTGGCAAAAGTGACCTAGGGGTCTCACATTGCAAGATGGTGAAAGCAGAGAGAGAGAGGGAGACTGACTCTCTTAACGCCCTGAGAACCACACCCCTGAGCACCATTTTTAATCCATTCACTACTGCATGGTCCTATAATCCAACCACTTCTTCAAGGCTCCACCTTTGATTACCATAATAGGATTTCCAAACCTCTGAACAGTCACAGTGGAGGCTGAGTTTCTAATACATAAAATTTGGGGAACACAATTCAAGCTTCAGGGAGTTTTGGGGGGATATAATTCAATCCACTACATATATACATGTAATTTTTTTCCAAAATAAAATGGTACATACACTTTTGTATATTTTATCACTTGACATTTTTTCACATCATTAGATAATTCCTCAAAACAAATTTACATGCTGTATATTTCATTACATTGTTATACTATAACCAATTTACTTATTGTTGGACATTTATTTAGATTTTAGATTTTCATTATTAAAAATCACATTGTGATAAACATTCTTTTTTTTTTTTTTTTAATTTTATTTTGTCGATATACATTGTAGCTGATTATTGCTCCCCATCACCAAAACCTCCCTCCCTTCTCCCTCCCCCCCTCCCCCCCAACAATGTCCTTTCTGTTTGCTTGTTGTATCAACTTCAAATAATTGTGGTTGTTATATCTTCTTCCCCAACCCCCCCCGGTTTGTGTGCGTGTGTGTGTATGTGTGTGTGTGAATTTATATATTAATTTTTAGCTCCCTCCAATAAGTGAGAACATGTGGTATTTCTCTTTCTGTGCCTGACTTGTTTCACTTAATATAATTCTCTCAAGGTCCATCCATGTTGTTGCAAATGGCAGTATTTCATTCGTTTTTATAGCTGAGTAGTATTCCATTGTGTAGATGTACCACATTTTCCGTATCCACTCATCTGATGATGGGCATTTGGGCTGGTTCCAACTCTTGGCTATTGTAAAGAGTGCTGCGATGAACATTGGGGAACAGGTATACCTTCGACTTGATGATTTCCATTCCTCTGGGGATATTCCCAACAGTGGGATGGCTGGGTCGTATGGTAGATCTATTTGCAATTGTTTAAGGAACCTCCATACCATTTTCCATAGAGGCTGCACCATTTTGCAGTCCCACCAACAATGTATGAGAGTTCCTTTTTCTCCGCAGCCTCGCCAGCATTTATCGTTCATAGTCTTTTGGATTTTAGCCATCCTAACTGGGGTTAGATGGTATCTCAATGTGGTTTTGATTTGCATTTCCCGGATGCTGAGTGATGTTGAGCATTTTTTCATATGTCTGTTGGCCATTTGGATATCTTCCTTAGAGAAATGCCTACTTAGCTCTTTTGCCCATTTTTTAATTGGGTTGCTTGTTTTCTTCTTGTAAAGTTGTTTGAGTTCCTTATATATTCTGGATATTAATCCTTTGTCAGATGTATATTTTGCAAATATTTTCTCCCACTCTGTTGGTTGTCTTTTAACTCTTTTAATTGTTTCTTTTGCTGTGCAGAAGCTTTTTAGTTTGATATAATCCCATTTGTTTATTTTTCCTTTGGTTGCCCGTGCTTTTGGGGTCGTATTCATGAAGTCTGTGCCCAGTCCTATTTCCTGAAGTGTTTCTCCTATGTTTTCTTTAAGAAGTTTTATTGTCTCAGGGTGTATATTTAAATCCTTAATCCATTTTGAGTTGATTTTAGTATACGGTGAGAGGTATGGATCTAGTTTCATTCTCCTGCATATCGATATCCAGTTATCCCAGCACCACTTGCTGAAGAGGCAGTCCCTTCCCCAGTGAATAGGCTTGGTGCCTTTGTCAAAGATCAGATGGCAGTAAGTGTGTGGGTTGATTTCTGGATTCTCTGTTCTATTCCATTGGTCAGTGTGTCTGTTTTTATGCCAGTACCATACTGTTTTGGTTATTATAGCTTTGTAGTATAGCTTAAAGTCAGGTAGTGTTACGCCTCCAGCTTTATTTTTTTTGCTGAGCATTGCTTTGGCTATTCGTGGTCTTTTATTGTTCCATATAAATGTCTGAATAGTTTTTTCCATTTCTGAGAAAAATGTCTTTGGAATTTTGATGGGGATTGCATTGAATTTGTATAGCACTTTGGGTAGTATGGACATTTTCACTATGTTGATTCTTCCAATCCAAGAGCATGCAATATCTTTCCATCTTCTTGTATCCTCTCTAATTTCTCTCAGCAGTGGTTTGTAGTTCTCATTATAGAGATTTTTCACCTCCTTGGTTAACTCAATTCCTAAGTATTTTATTTTTTTGGTGGCTATTGTAAATGGGCAGGCTTTCTTGATTTCTCCTTCTGCATGTTCACTATTGGAGAAGAGAAATGCTACTGATTTTTGTGTGTTGATTTTGTATCCTGCTACTGTGCTGAAATCATTTATCAATTCCAACAGTTTTTTTGTAGAGGTTTTAGGCTGTTCGATATATAGGATCATGTCATCTGCAAACAGGGACAGTTTGACTTCATCTTTTCCAATCTGGATGCCCTTTATTGCCTTCTCTTCTCTGATTGCTCTGGCTAGTACTTCCAACACTATGTTGAATAGGAGTGGTGAGAGTGGGCATCCTTGTCTAGTGCCTGTTCTTAAAGGAAAAGCTTTCAGCTTTTCCCCATTCAGGATGATATTGGCAGTGGGTTTGTCATATATGGCTTTAATTATGTTGAGATACTTTCCCTCTATACCTAACTTACAGAGGGTCTTTGTCATGAATGAGTGTTGAACTTTATCAAATGCTTTTTCAGCATCTATAGAGATGATCATATGGTCCTTGTGTTTGAGTTTATTAATATGGTGTATCACATTTATTGATTTGTGTATGTTGAACCAACCTTGCATCCCTGGGATGAATCCCACTTGATCGTGATGAATAATTTTTCGTATGTGTTGCTGTATTCTGTTTGCTAGTATTTTAGTGAGGATTTTTGCATCTATATTCATCAAGGATATCGGCCTGTAGTTTTCTTTTTTGGTTATATCTTTACCTGGTTTTGGTATCAGGATGATGTTTGCTTCATAGAATGAGTTTGGGAGATTTGCGTCTGTTTCAATCTTTTGGAATAGTTTGTAAAGAATCGGTGTCAATTCCTCTTTGAATGTTTGGTAAAATTCTGCTGTGAATCCATCTGGTCCTGGGCTTTTCTTTGTTGGGAGCCTTCTGATAACAGCTTCAATCTCCTTTATTGTTATTGGTCTGTTCAAATTTTCTACGTCTTCACGGTTCAGTTTTGGGAGCTTGTGTGTGTCCAGAAATTTATCCATTTCCTCCAGATTTTCAAATTTGTTGGCGTATAGTTGTTTGTAGTAGTCTTGAATGATTCCTTGTATTTCAGATGAATCAGTTGTAATATCGCCTTTTTCATTTCTAATTTTTGTTATTTGAGTCTTCTCTCTTCTTTTTTTGTTAGCCATGCTAATGGTTTGTCAATTTTATTTATCTTTTCAAAAAACCAACTTTTTGATTTGTTGATCTTTTGAATTGTTTTTGGTTTTCAATTTCATTCAGTTCTGCTCTGATCTTAATGATTTCTTTCCGTCTGCTAACTTTAGGATTGGATTGTTCTTGTTTTTCTAGTTCTTTAAGGTGAAGTGTTAGGTTGTTCACTTGCCATCTTTCCATTCTTCTGAAGTGAGCATTTAATGCAATAAATTTTCCCCTCAATACTGCTTTTGCAGTATCCCACAGGTTTTGGTATGATGTATCATTGTTTTCATTAGTTTCAATAAACTTTTTGATTTCCTGCTTGATTTCTTCTTGGACCCATATGTCATTAAGTAGAATGCTGTTTAATTTCCATGTGTTTGTATAGTTTCCAGAGTTTTGTTTGTTATTAATTTCTAGTTTTAATCCATTGTGGTCTGAGAAGATACATGGGATAATTCCAATTTTTTTGAATTTATTGAGACTTGATTTGTGACCTAATATGTGATCTATCCTGGAGAATGATCCATGTGCTGATGAGAAGAATGAATATTCTGAGGTTGTTGGGTGGAATGTTCTGTAGATATCTGCCAATTCCAATTGGTCTAGAGTCTTGTTTAGATCTTGTGTTTCTCTACTGATTCTTTGCCTAGATGATCTGTCTAATATTGACAGTGGGGTGTTCAGGTCCCCAGCTATTATGGTATTAGTGTCTATTTCCTTCTTTAGGTCTAATAGAGTTTGTTTTATAAATCTGGCTGCTCCAACATTGGGTGCGTACATATTTATGATTGTTATGTCTTCTTGATGGATCAGTCCTTTTATCATTAAGTAGTGTCCCTCATTGTCTCTTTTTATGGTTTTTAGTTTAAAGTCTATTTTGTCAGATATAAGAATAGCCACTCCAGCTCGTTTTTCTTTTCTGTTTGCATGGTAAATCTTTTTCCATCCTTTCACTCTTAGTCTGTGTGAATCTTTATGGGTGAGGTGGGTCTCTTGTAGGCAGCATATAGTTGGGTCCTGCTTTTTGATCCAGTCAGCCAGTCTGTGTCTTTTAATTGGGGAATTTAAGCCTTTAACATTAAGAGTTGTTATTGAAAGGTGTTGATTTATTCCTAGCATTTTATTGGTTGTTTGGTTGTCTTAGGTGTCTTTTGTTCCTTGCTTTCTGATTTACTGTTTGGTTTCTTTGTTTGTTGGTTCCTTAGGTTGTAGATAGTGTTTTTGTTAGCTTGTTTTCTCTTCATGAATGCCATTTTTATTGTACTAGCGGGTTTACATTTTTCTTAGGTTTTTATGGCAGTGGTAGTTATTTTTCAGGAACCAAACCCAGTACTCCCTTGAGGATTTCTTGGAAGGGTGGTCTTGTGGTAGTGAACTCCCGCAGTTTTTGTTTGTCTGAGAAATATACTATTTGCCCCTCATTTCGGAAGGATAGCCTTGCAGGGTAGAGTATTCTTGGCTGGCAATCTTTGTCTTTTTAGTATTTTGAAAATATCATCCCATTCCTTTCTAGCTTTTAGGGTTTGTGATGAAAAGTCTGATGTTAACCTGATTGGGGCTCCCTTATAGGTGATTTGACGCTTCTCTCTTGCAGCTTTTAAGATTCTCTCTTTGTCTCTGAGTTTTGCCAATTTGACTATGACATGTCTTGGAGAAGGCCTTTTTGGGTTGAATACGTTTGGAGATCGTTGAGCTTCCTGGATCTGAAGATCTGTGATTTTTCCTATACCTGGGAAGTTTTCTGCCACTATTTTGTTGAATATGTTTTCAATGGAATCTCCATTTTCCTCCCCTTCTGGAATACCCATGACTCGGATATTTGAGCGCTTGAGGTTGTCTGATATCTCTCTCAGATTTTCTTCCATGTCCTTGATTCTTTTTTCTTTCTTTTTGTCTGCTTGTGTTATTTCAAACAGCCCATCTTCAAGTTCAGAGGTTCTCTCTTCAACTTCGACAAGCCTGCTGGTTAAACTCTCCGTTGTGTTTTTTATTTCGCTGAATAACTTCTTCAGTTCAGCAAGTTCTGCTACATTTTTTTTCAGGACATTGATTTCCTTGTATATTTCCTCTTTCAGATCCTGTATACTTTTCCTCATTTCATCATGATGTCTAGCTGAGTTTTCTTGTATCTCATTCAGTTTCCTTAGAATTATCACTCGAAATTCCTTGTCAGTTATTTCAAGGGCTTCTTGTTCTATAGGATCTAGAGTATGAGATTTATTAACTTTTGGTGGTGTACTTTCTTGATTTTTTGTATTTCTGGTGTCTTTTTTTTGGTGCTTATTCATTGTGGCAGGGGGTTTCACAGTCCACCGGTTTGAGACTAATGACTAACTAGGATGTTGCTGTGGTTGCCAATTTGGTATGGCTCCCGCCGTGACTGCTCAGTTGGCCTCTAGTGTCTTGTGTGTGTGGTTGCCTCGGGTCTTGGGCTTCTCCGGGGGTCCACCTTTCTGGTCAGCTTGTACTCTGCTGGGCTGGTGGATCATGTACCACAGGGTGTGTGATCTCTGTTGAGCTTTCACTTTCTGTACAGGACTTCTCCCCATTCTGTGTGCTCTGGCCCAGGCTGTTAGATCGTGCAGTGGCGACCCCACCGGGTGTGTGGTTTCTGTCGAGTCTCCGCCTCCCTGGCCGCACGTCTCCCCTCTCTGTGCACACTGTGCTGGGCTGGGGTGTGTCTTCTGCACCCCTCGTCTATCAGCTGGGCCTTCAAGACCCTGCTCAGCACCGCCTCGCCCAGGAAGTCTACCAGGTTTCTGCTAGGCACAGACGACCGGTCTCTCTGGGTGCCTTTGTAGCACTGTGTAGATCTTTCTCGGGTCTTGTTCACCTTTGTATCCCCCTGGTATAAACCGAGTCTAGTGCCCGCCTGCAGCCTGCTCTCCGGCAGGTTCAAGCGGACCTGGGAACTCTCCTACCACACTATTCCCAACCAGAAATTCGTTAGGCTTTTTTCCAAACTGGTGGTCGCAGAGATGGTATCTGCCTCCCAGTAACAGGAAGTTTACCGGGGCGGAGTCCAGGGTGTGGTGGAGTGACAGTCGGCCCGCCCGTACTTCCTAGCCCTCCCAACACTGGTCGGGACGCCCCACACCCCCAGCCCCGCCAGAGAACCGCGGAGGGAGTGGGAGAGGAGGCCGGCCGCAGGGTCCGGAAAGCCCCGCGCCAGGCCAAGCAAATGGGCTCAGTGATGGCCGAGCAGGGCGGAGCTGCCCGCACCTGGGAAAATGGAGGCAGCACCGGGGCAGTGAATGGCCTGGTGGTGCAGGCGGGAGCCGCGTGGGCATCCACCCCCCGAACAGAGCTGTGCCAGGGATCACTCACAGTGCTGTGCCAGGTCGGGCGCTCGCTCTGTCTCTGGTTTGTTGCCTTCCGTGTTCTCGGCGCTGCCGCCTCGGGCTGTTCAGTCGCGGCGCCGCTCGGGCGCTCCCAGGAATCTTCTTTAATGCCGGCCTGAAACCTCGAATCCTGAATAGGGCAGCTGGCCGCCTTCAGCGCGGCCCCAGCCTCCGGGATCCTGGCTGCATCCACAGCAGCCCTGGCGCCGTGTTCCCTGTTTCAAGACTCGCTTTTGCAGCTAAGAATCAGTTCTTTTCCTGCTCCACACTTCAAAGCTGTTGCCTGTAAATGAGGCAGCCTCTCCTGCCGGGGGCAAAGTGGCGTTGAGCCCCCACGACCGGCCAGCAGCAGCAGTCCTCCCTTAAGAGATGGCCAGAGGAAGGTCCACAAGTTTCCCGGCTGCCTGAGGCCCAGTGGCCACCTTTTCCACCTCAGCTACTCCGCGCCAGCCGCCGCCGCCGCCGCCATCTTGAAACTCTCGTGATAAACATTCTTTTACATAAATACCTGGATACATTTCATTTCTTTAATATAAAGGCCTAGAAATGGCATTACCAACTGGGTTAATGGTATGAAGATTTTTAATGCTTTTGATGCATATGGCCAATGATCCTCTAAATAAATTGTACCAATTTACACTCCCTACACATCTCTCTTAATAGGACTTATATCAGTCTTCATGGGCTATGGGTAGGCTTACCATACATCCCAGTTTACCCTGGTATGGATGATAAATTCTATAATAACCCTAGCTATAGATGACATATTAATATGAGTACAAGTCCATGGTGAGGTAGGGAGAGGAAAGTGAGGCTAGAGGACACTTTAATAAGCTAATGCCCTTCTGACCCTGATGCACTGTCCCAGATTAATCTTTTTCATCTCACCTGGACTTTTTTTCCTCATTAGAATGAGTTCTTCACTATGAAGCACTGGGTTCCTAAAGCTAACAGTCTGCTGGAAATCCTAGCTTGTTGGTCTTTAGACCTGTCTGAAGACAGATTAGATACCTATCACTTTGTTGCCTGACATATAAAACCTTCCTCTGTGTGATCTATACAACTGTTTCAGTTTTTTCTTCTGTTATACTCATCTCTAAAGGGCACATATGCTATAAACTACTCTGTAGCAGTAATACTAGTGGTAAAAGAAGCAGTAGTAATGGTAGTAATTGAAGTAGTAGCAGTGGTAGTAAAATTAGCAAACACTTATTAAAAACTTATGGTGTGCCAGGCTTTCTTAGTCCATTTTATGCTGCTATAGCAGAATACTTTAGTCTGGGTAATTTATAAAGAACAGAAATTTATTTCTCACAGTTCTGGAGGCTGGAAGTCCAAGATCAAGGCACTGGTATTCGGTGTCTGGTGAGGGCTGCATTCTAGAGAGGGGAGAAATGCTGCGTCCTCACAGGGCAGAAGAATGGAAGACCAAGCTGCCAAAAGCAGCTGCGTGAAGCCTCTTTTATAAAGGCCTTAATGCCACTCACCAGGGAGCAGCCCTCATGGCCTAATCACCTCTTGAAAGCTCCACCTCTTAAAACTATCATATTGGCAACACCTGAATTTTGGAAGGGACCTATTCAAACCATATTCAAATCTGGAAGGGAGACATTCAAATCACTATTCTAAGTTGACCCCATAAAGCAGGTAATATTAGCAAATCCTGTATTTGGTTGCATGTAACAAAAGTCCAGTACAGTGTTATATTTTCTCATGATGCCATAAATCAGGAGGCAGTCAGTCCAGAATTTGTATAATGGCTCAGGGAAGGTATCAGGAACCGTGTCTTCTCTACATTCCTGTTCAGCCATCCTTAGCATGTGGCTTTCATTCATTTGAGGGTTTACAAAATAGGTGTTGCATTTGCATCCAGGGTAGAAAGAGGGAGAGTAGGCGAAAGGCACAGGCCTGCTGAGTCTGCTTTCCTCACCCCCCTTTCTTTTAATTGGAAAAACACGAACTTTTCCAAAAGCCTCACCCAGCAACTTCAGCTGACATCTCATGGGCCACAATTTTGTCATATCCCCAGCCCTAGTCGTATGGGTCTGTAGGAAGGTCCATATTTAAACAGAACACATGCTACCCTGAAAAAAACCAGGACTCATTAATAAGGAAAAAGAGAATAAATATTGGGTGGACAAATAGTAGTGTTTGCCGTATCCTCACTTCCAGAGGAGCAAACTGAGGAAAGGGAAGGTTAAATAATTAGCCAAGTTCACACAGCTGGGAAGTGATGGAGCAGGCATAAAATGCCTTAATTTTTAGAAAATTAAGTTCTAATGCAGTGGGTCTTAAGGCTTTGAGAATCTCCCAACAACTATGTTCTTTCGCCTCAGAAAGATGCATTCATGCACATATACACACAGTTTTGCACGAGTTTTAATGGTTTCATGTATCTCTAAAGCCTATTAATAGATACCTTTATAGGACCCCTAGGGTACTTGATGGCACTAAATTGAGTTGATAAGAGCTAAACCTTCTCTTTCTTGTAAAAGAAAGTTTTGTACGAGAGGGTCTACTGACAGTGCAAGGGGGAAAGTTTGCACTTCAGTATTTTTATTTATTACTGAGTAGTTTTTCAACTATCAAACTGGGAGATAGGATTTGAGACCTGGATTCTAACCTGGCACTGTGTTTGCCATCTCATGGAACTGGAGTAGATTTCATCACCTCTTTAGATCTCTTTCTTCAACTGACAAATAAGGAATTCAAATTTTAAGAGTGTTCAGGCTTGTAGGGAAAGTGAAGAGAAATGGTCAGAGTCCCTGCCAGGTTACAGTGATAGCTACGCCAATTGTATGGCTAGGGCAATTCATAGCTAAAGCCAAAATGTTTCATTATTTTAGTTATACGAAGTTTCCATTGCATTGCCAGGGCTAGGACTCATAACCTTCAAACCCATGGTACATACAGACTGGGTCACAGACCCCTCACGCAGACCCATGCTAGGTAATGAGAAAAGATCCTCGGAGCCATTGGCAGACGACAGGAGCTCAGTCCTCGGCAGCGGCGGCAGCGTTGGCTGTGGCCTCTTGGGGCATCCCAGGGGCACTGGCAGCAACAGCTTGCAGCAACAGCCTCCAGCAGCAGTAGTGGACCCCATCCCTGGGATGCCCCCAGGGGGGCCGCTACTGCTGCTGGAGGCTGTTGCTGGAATCTGTAGCTGCCAGGGTCCCCAGGACCCTCCAGGAGGCCGCCGCTGTTGCTGAGGACTGAACTCAGGTCATCTGCCAGTGGCTCCCAGGATCTTTCCCAATTACTTGGTGTGGACCTGCATGTGAGGGGTCTGGTGACCCAGCCTGGCATGTGAAGGGTCTGTGACCCAGTCTGTACAATGGGTTTGAAGGGTCTGTGGGCCCTAATCCCCAGCCCTGCCAACACAAATGAAAAACTTAGTGTAACTAAAATAATGAAACATTTTGTCTTTAGTTATGAATTTCCTAGCTAGACAATTGGCGTAGTCACTTAGCAATACAATTGGCTACGTTGGCAGGATTCTGAAAATGGCCCAAACTCAATAATAGCTCTAACATTCTATTTTTAATAAGTAATGACTTTATTGTTACCCTCTTGCCCTTGGTGTTGCCTATATGAATAATAAAAATTAGTTGATTGTAACTCCTTTTTACAATGTAAATGCTGTTTAATCTTTGAGGAGGACTTACACAGACAACAAGCCAACAGTGTCTACCAATGAGTAACCAACCACTGACCAGGAGGAAGGGCAGATGTGCCCAGAAGCTTGCACCCCAAGCAATAACAGCATCATCAACAGAGAATACAAGTCCTCTGGGAGGGGTACATGGAAGTAAAATAGGATTGGGGCTGCCACTAAATATTAAAGAATACAGAAAATCAGCTGGAAGGACCAGTTCTTTATAAAATAAAAGTAAGGAGGTGACTTGAGTAGAATTGATGAATATAATGCAAAGGAAACTCTTTACCCCTGGGAGTAGTAACTCACCATCATAGTCTGTTCCAACAGCCAGACTCTTAAAATTAGCCAGGCGGCTAATTCTGTGGTAGATAATAACACTGTAAGAGAACAGTAGTAAGATCCCCTGCTGCTCAAATTTGAGCCTAAAAGCCTATTTAGTGACTAAGATGGAAAATGAGTTTACTGAGTACCTAAACAATGGAGCTGAGAAAAAGTAGGTGGTGGGCAAAGGAGAAGGAATATAAATTAAAATTGTGAGGGGGAGTTTTAGGATTTTAGAAATAAGTTTTTCTGATGGCTGAGAATTCAGACCAACATATTTTCCTGTCCTTGGGTTAAACAATAGTGGAACTGGACATTCTTTCCTGTCTCAATGTGAAATAATATCAAAAGCAAGCACAAATAGCTTATGTACTTGTTCTCCAGGAAATATTTGCTTCTGGAAGATAAAACTCTGAACCAAATAAAGTAGTTTATTATCAAGAGTAACCGCTTTCTCATCAAGACACACCCCAGACCTTCACTGGGTCATGCCCACCTATCCAAACCACTATAGCATAAACTCTGCTCAACTGCAGCCCCTTTCCTGATTTCAAGGCCTGAAAACCCTAAGAATTTCTTTCATTGACTTCCCTCTTCTGAAACTTCCTATGATTGTCAAGGTCGTGTTCTCTGTTACCATGTACAGCAGGTCTAATAGACTTAGCTTTGCATGATCTATGGATTTTTCTGGTGTTCTTTTGGGCAGTTGATGTGTCAAAAGTGAAATGTTGCTCTTGTGTATGAAAATAATGTTTTATTGTATCTTGCCAGAAATGAGTCCACCATGTAATATCAAATTGTCTTTACATTTTGAATGTAAAGATTAAATGTCAAAATCTCTTTGGATTCTTTCAGAAATCTTGGGTCTAGTAATACTTGAATTGTTATCATCCTTGGAAATCCAAAAAGCTCACAGAAACCTCATTTCCCTTGTCACCTCTGAGGTAACCCTCTCTCTTCCCCTGTTTGGAAGGCAGAAGAAGGTGAACAGAAGACAGAATGAGTTTGAAACCACATTCATTCAAGGATAGTTGAAGTAATTGTGGCTGTTAAATTGAATTAAAACTAAACATTTACTGTTTGCATACAGCTCTTGCTTTTCTGGGGAAGGGAGAAAAACATACAAGCCCCAGATAAATAAATATGTAGATAATTATAAATTGGGACGAATGATTTGAGGGAAACAAACAGGATGCAGAAATTTGGGGTTGGTGGGCAGGAGGATCGGGTACCTGTTAGAGAGAATGGCCAAAGAATGCCTCCCTGAGAGATACACTAACGCTAAGACTTGAGACAGGAGCAAGGCTGGACTGAGGTGAGGCAGGAGAGGCCTAGGACACAATGGTTAAGGGTCACACGAGTGCAAGGTCAGTATTTTCATGACCCTCTTTCCTCATCTTTACCTTCATGGCATGCTGGAGAGGAGAAATAGCCAGTCCCACCAAGAATGAGGGGGGGGAGAGAGAGAGAGAGAGAGAGAGTGAGTAAGAAGGCAGTAGGGGGGCAAGGGGTAGTGGGGGAGGTATGGGACAGTGATTCCAGGCAGACGAAATAGGAGACATGAAGGCCCAGAGGTGACAAAGAAGAAGCCCTGACATCTGCATAGGCATGGACAAAGGGAAAAAAGGCCGAAGGCAAAGCCGGGAACACAGAAAGGTCTTGGGTCAGGCAGGCCTTGCAGGCTACGTGAGGCACACATAACTTATTCCAAGTGCCATGAAAATAGGTTTTAATCTGAGAAGTGATATGATTGAATAATACGTTTTAGAAGATTTTTGAAAAATACATTGGCAGGGGGCAAGGGTGAAAGTGAGGAGACCAATCAGAAAGGGTTTGTGTTAGTGCAGGCCGGAGAGGAAGGTGGCTTGGACTGGATGGAGTTATAAAGAAATGGACAAATTTGAGATATATTTTGAGGTAGAAACCACAGGATTATGCTGACATGTGAATGTGGAGCTTAGAAGAGAAGTATGGCCTGGAAATCTAAGTGGAGGAAGTGGGCAAGCTCTTCCAGGAAAAGAGAGGAGTGGAGGGAGAGCTGAGGAGATGATTTGGGAAACCCTGACACTCAGAAGTCTTCGAGAGAAGAGACCGGAGAGGAAATGGAAAAGTGAGCAACACGTGAATTTAGGAAGGGAGGTGTTTCAGCAACCCAAATGCTCACTGACAGAGGAATGAATAAAAACATGGTATATACATACAATGGAACATTATTCAGGAAGGAGAAATGTGGTTGCCAGGAGCTGGGAGGACGGGGCCATGGGGAGCTGTTTATTTAATAAGTACAGGTTTTCAGTTTTGCATAAAATGTTCTAGAGGTCTGTTGCACGATGAAAATATACTCAATACTACTAAACTGTACACTTAAAAATGATGAAGAGGGAACATTTTTTGTTATGTGGGTGGTTTTTTTTTTTTTTTTTTTTTTTTTTTTACCACAATTTAAAATAAAAATAATAGAAAAGAGAAAGGAGGTGTTTCAAAAAAGGGAGAAGTGGTCACTGTATTGAGTGCTGCCGAGATATCAAGCAAGATGCGAGCAGAGTTAAGGTATCGTTTTATTAAGTGGAGCGCTCTAGTGGCCTGTATGCAGTGGGTTCAGTGGCACGGAGAGGGGGAGAATGGCACGGTTAGAAAGTGCAGACGGCCTGTGTGGACAGTTTTCAGGAGAAGTTTCTCTGGGAAGGAAAACAGGGGAGAGTCAGTAGGAGGCTGAGGGAATGAGGGAGACTTTTGTCTTAGGAAAAAAGATGCTTGAGTGTGTTTGGATGTTAATGGCAGGATCCATTAAAGAGGGAGAGACTGAGGGTGCAGGAAATAGAAAGGAAATCTAAGGTAGTGCAGTTGCTGAGAAAGTCTGAGGAGACAGGACGAAGCTCCTGTGAAGGGACTGGTTTTGACAGGAAGACAGGCACTTTCTCTTACAGGCCAAGAAGGCAGGAGCCATGCAGGTGGTATAGTGGGGTTTGGAGGGGAGAAGCAGATGGAATTCTCTCATCTGATGGCTTCGGTTTCCTCTGTAAAATGCTGGGGGAGGCTGGGTAGAAGTTGCATCAGCAGTTTGAAGAAAGCCAATGAATGTCATTAGCTATCCAGGATCACGGAAAAATGAGCCTGACGGTGAACCATATCAGGATTGACCAACTTCATGCAGGGGTGGTGGGATTCTGTATTCATTATTTTAAAGTGAAACTACCATATTTTATCAATGCTAAGATGCACATTTTTTAACCTCTGAACTTGAGATACATTCCAGGATTATTTCATAGTTTCTTGGTGTTGGGACTCAGAAGACAATACCTCAGAGTGAAGACCTCAGAAGCAGCCTAAAAAGCAAAGGTTTCCTCTGACCTTTTCCTGACCTTCTGTCTCGCTTCGTCATTCTTGCCTGAGGCAAGCCATAGAAACCAGCATCCCTCTTCCCCAAGGCAGGTTATAGATATACTCTAATCTTCCCCTGCCTTTCTGTATTGGAGCTGGCCATAAAGAAATTCTCTGACTTACCTTGTTGTATTGTAGGTTGTAAGACTGCCATTCCAGAAAGTCCTGCCCCATACCCTGGAGGAAGAATCTGGACAGGTCTTGCTGGGTTTCTTCACTCAGTCTATTAGCATTTGATTACACATATTTTTGTCCAGTCACATTTCTACATGGCTGTCCCTGTTTCACAGAACATAAGCATAAAAAAGGACAGTTTCTTCTGTGTCTTTGGGTCTTCATTCTGAATACTCCCATGTCATGTAAAACTATGATCAAATTAATTTGTTATGTCATTTCTCCGGTTAACATGTGCTTTTCTGTTAATTTTCAGCAAACCTTCAGGAGTGGAAGGGGAAGTTTTCCCTGGACTCCTGTACTAGCATTGTTAGTTTCCTAGCATTGTTTCACAGTTTAATTGCCAGCGATTTTTTTCTCGGTCGTCCGTGTAACAGTGGGCATCTTACAGTCAGTGGCGTCTCAGAGTCCATGAAACATGGTAGCTGGCTACATTCTGAAATTTTATCCCTGCCAGGCTCAGCTGCTGTGTACAGACATGGAGAAGGCATTTCTTTCAGGTTTGGGTTTTAAAGATAAGATGAATAGACCTGAGAGAGAACTGCAAGGTTGACAACAGCTGTCAATAACAAAGAGGCATATTTTAGCCCACTCAGGGAATACTAAAATTGTAACATGATTATAAGGATTGCCTTCTGGGGAGATTGGCTCTTTTTTCCCGCAAGAGTTGTATATAGAAGTTTGTTCTACATGGCCAGTCTCCAAGATCCTTTGTCAGATTAAGACTCTATCATAAATTTCTCATGTAAGCTTAACTTTCATGAAATAATAGCTCAGAATTCCTTTGCCAATCACCTTTGCCAATAGGTGTCCAATACTGGATGCTCATGACTTGTATTCTAAATAGAGGGGTGGTTACTGAAGAAAAGGTAGAGAGCATGTGTCTCCATTCATCAAACACTTATTAATTACCTATGCCAAGACATCTATTGGTTTTGCAGGAAATAAAAATAAGTAAAATCTGGGTCTCTGACTTTGAGGAGATCATAGTCTGCTCTAAGAGACAGGTAGGAAACAGAGAACTGATGCTAGAGGTATTCATTTATCCAATCACTTGTGAAGCACTTATTAATTAAACTCCTACTAAGTGCCAGGTGCTATTCCAGGTACTGGAAATAGATCAGTGATAAAATTACATGGTCCTTACCTTTTACTGGGAGGAGACAATTAACCAGTAACATACCAACAAGCATGGTAATTTTGACTAGTAATATATATGAGGAAAATAAGTAAAATATTATAGAGAATACTGTGGTGCTACTTTAGGTAAAAGTTAAGAGTACCAATTAAACTGTTTTGGCTATAAGTAACAGAAAACTTAACAGTGACATAAGCCCTAGGAGCACTAAGCATTCATTTTAAAAGCCCAGAGGAGTTGATCCCAGTGTGGATTCAGTAATTTAGTGGTATCATCAAGACCAAGGGTTTTTTCATCCTTTTATTTCCCCCATCTTTAACATATTGGCATTTCCCTCAATCTTGCTGCCTCATGGTTGCAAGATAGCTCCTATAGCTGCAGACATTACATCCTCTCACAAACCATTTCCAAATCCAGAAGGGAGAATGGGGTGGAGGAATGTGGACAAGATAACTTTTTTTTTTTTTTCTGGTGTAGCTCTCTCATTTTAAAAAAATATCCTTCCTAGAAGCTCCCTTGCCCACCAGCAGACTTCCCCCCAAAGATCCTTGAACAGAAATGGTCACCTACGAAGAGGAACTGTATTGCCGCAATTGCTTAAAAATAATCATGAGTCATCAGATCTGGGTTTTTGTCAAGAAAGAAGGCAGTATGGCCTTGGGTAGGTGAATAATGACTGCTACATCAGAGAATGCTTCCCTGAGGAGAGGACTTTTGAACTGAAACCTAAATGATGAGGTGGTGTCAGTCTTGTTTATCACATCCTGGGGTGGTGCAAAGCGGAAGGCTGGGCCAGGGTGGTTGGTCATGGAAGGCCAACAGTGGAAGAGACACTTGAGGATGAGGATGAGTCAGCCAGGTGAAGCTCCGGGTGGAGATGGGCGGAGGCCTTTCAGGCTTCAGCAGGGCCAATGGAAAGGAAAAGGGGTGACAGCCAGTTTGCAGGGCTGGGGCAAGCTGGACAGGATAGGGAGGCCACAGCCTTGTTGGAGGTGATAGTGGAGGGGGAATTCAGGTTCCAACATCACAGTGATAAAGTAAGTGTACGCAAGCAGATTCACCTGTGGTTTTAGAAGAGACTTATTCAAGGAAGAGAGCTGGGTTGAATCTGACTGAATACAGGTATCAGCCAAGGAATAACATAGGGCACAGCACACAAAAAGGCTTGGAGGCCTGAAACAACATGATGAAAACCTTCAGGAAGGCATTACCAAAGGATGACGTGTGAGTCAGGGAGTGACCAGTGACGAGGCTGGAGCCATCGTTGGGAGCCTTGCCTTATTTAGTTTAGGTCAGTGCTTGCCTTTTAAAAATTTGGAGTCCCAGCTCTAGTAATAACAGCTGAGCTGGTTTTCTCATTAGTGCACTGCAGGGTGGGGCTTGGATTATCTCCAAGAAGCTTCTATCTTTTACATACCTGATCTCTACTAGATGCTCAATAAAAGTTTGCTGAACAAATGAACTATGAACGAGCCACAGTGTCTCCTGCTGCTAAAACTTTGCTCAACAAATATAAACTGGATGTGTCCCTCAGGGTCTGGTCTGGCCCTGTATGCTCCATGTAGAGGCTCCTGGTCAGCCCAGGCTACCCCTGCTTTAGAGCAACTGCTGCAGCTCTCAGCAGAGAAGACCTTGGGTATTTTTCATATTTATGAGTCTTCTTCCAAGTAAGCTCTGAGAGGTCAGGGGTGATATTTTAAGTAAATCTATATATTCATAGATATATTGCACACTGGACATTTTGTATATTCATAATAAATATATTAGTGATAAGGATGTCAGTGAAGGTTTATCAGCCATAACAAATACCCCTAATGCAGGATGTTGACAGTGGGGGAGGTTGTGTGTGTGTGTGGGGATAGGGATATATGGTAAATCTCTGTACTTTTGGCTCAGTTTTGCTGTAAACATTAAAGTGCTCTAAAAACAAAGTCTATTTTTTTTTTTTTTAAAGATTAAAATTTTCCTCTCTGAGGGATAGATTTGAGTGGATTTCAAGAAGGGAGTATTCACACCCAATGGGGATTCTCAAACCTAGAGTTACTGAAAAATAGAACCAAGGTACTCAGCATCTGTGGACTTCCCCATCCCCCTCTGGTCACTCCCTAGAAAATACAGAACCATCCAGGAAACAAAATGAGGATGGAAGAGTGCTGGGATTGAAAAACACGCATGCCTCTCACTATGTCATGAGAACATATTGGTGAGAGTTAAAAACAATTCTAAATAAGCATGAATGTAGGTTTTCAAACATGGGATTAGAAAAGCTGGAAAGTCCATGAATACTAACATAAAAATTGGAAATAATTTTTGAGTGTTTCAAAGTTAAAAAAAAAATATGCCACTGACCACATCCTTGTATTAGTCAGTATAGGCTAGGTTATACTGCAGTAATAAATAACCCCCAAATCTCAGTGACTGAGATCAATAGACCAATCTTTTCTCATGCCTGTCATAGGTTGGCGGGGGCCTCGGCATATCATAGTCACTTAGGGACCCAGGTTGATGGAGTTGTGAATTGCTGGTGACCATAACAAAATTACTTGCATGACTCTACTCAACCACAAGGAGGTAAAGAATTGCAATGCTACCTTGTGCCTGGAAGTGGAGACAACCAGGAACAATTAGGGAACCATACTACCATAATTCTAGTTCCCAGAAAGCCAGCCAGCCAGTAACAAAGCCCCAAGCATAGGCACTTGTGGTTTCTGTATCCCATTTTCAGACTTAGGCTGATTTGTAAGGATGAAATAGCCATGGCCAAGTACTGCAGATCCTGCACCACCACCACAGTCCCGCATCCCTCGCTAAACACAGAAGCCTTTGCTTTTTGTGAGTCCAAGTGTGTCTCTAGTGGTGACTCATCCATTCTCCAGCACTGTGCCCCTCCCACTGCAGGAGCTACTCCCATGCAGGACTGGTCTGTCAGGCTGCAGCAGTCCTGAGATCTGTCATTCGGTGCTAAATTGACTGCTCAGAGGTCCAGAAGCTCAGCCTGCTAATTTGTAGCATGATATGACAAAGGAAAGCCACTCACGCCTGTATCTCCGGTTGCTGGGGACTGGGGCAAGTTTGCCGGTGACTTTGTCTTTGGCCAGCCACAGTGAGTAGACGACTCCATGTCCTCCTTCTTCCAATGACTTTCTTTGGAGAGGAATTTCAGAGATGAGCAGCCAGTTATAATTCTATATTTGTGAGTCTGTGGTATTTTGGAGTTTAATTAATAACATATACAGTGAATACATATCCAGAAGAAATCTGGTAACTTGGAGGCACTTTACATAATTCAATAAGAGCACTAGTCTGGTATGAAAATATTTTTGTTTTCATTTATGTTCTCTGCTCTTCTGTGCCTCTCTGATCCTGTCAAATATCAGAATACAGGAAATTGAAATTTGTAAAAGACTTTCTTTTTCTGATAATCTCCAAGTGACTAAGTACAAATGCAGAGGTTAATGAACTATTTTTATCATTATTTTCCCACATTAGACTTTGTAATGCTTTTTCTACAATTTTGACTTATCATTAAGGTATTGCTAACTTCAAATCCTCCTTGAAACCACAGGAATATTTTTATACCTTCTCAAAAAATCCTGCACTTCTAATGATTAACCAATGGCACTGAGAACTCTTGGTCCTAGACATTGTTTTCCTCAGATCAGACTTTCTCAGGAGGACTGTTAATGTGGCCGGATTTCTCTGGGCTCATGAGCTTGTCCTCACGGTGCAGTTCTTTGTATTGTGGGAGAGGATACCCAAATGTCTGCACTTACATCGTCTTTCGTACCATTTAAAAAAATATTGTAAAATATTGTAATTATAATGTATTCCTTTCCTCTTTTGAAGGATTCTTTGTCAGTATTTATTGAGTGTGAATTTTTAAAGTTTAGTTTTCCTTAAAAACTTTAATCCTTTGCATTTTTACAAAATGTGTTTTTCTCCCTTAAAGTAAACTTACAGATAAAAGAGTGAGGCTGGGATTTATCTCACGTCGTTTTTGGTTTATTACATTTTCTCTGTCAAAGTTCATTCATATTCTTATGGTTTGGAAAAATCAATTTATTGGTAGCTCATATAAATGACTTCAAATATATTTCTGGGCAAATGGTTAGCCTTAAAAGACTGCAAAACTTGTATTTGATATCTTTAGGGATTTTATCCTAAGATTATAGGCCAAAATCCCATTCTCACAACAATTGCATGATACTTGTATAAAGTTACAACATCACTGTCTTTTTGCAAAATGAATGAAAATTGCTAAGCAGAAACCAGGACTCTTATTGGAAGACAATGAGATCAGGGGACAGCTCAAAGCCTGGTGACAGTTGGTCTTTCAGAATTGGACATGGGAGGAGGGCACAGGGGTTGGGGATAGAATTGGTTTGCTCTGGATACAGGCAATAATGGAGTGCAGTGTCTACAGAGAAAAATATTTCTAGATATGTCTAAAAGGAATAATAGAGCCAACTAAAAATCAGTCTGCTTTTTATCATCAGCATGTTCTGGGAATTCTAAACCTTATCAGTGATAAAATACCTGTCCCCACTGGGACAGAACCCACCCACAGCCACCTTCCCCCCTTGGTACTGCTGCTGTGTGTATGAGATTTGGCTTAATTTACCAGTGGAAAACAGTCTACCTGAGGATGTGGTAGCTACTTCTGAAAAACTGCAGTTTAGCAAATGGTCTCCTACTCCCATTATCTAGAGAATGCATGGCTTCTGGGTTTGTTATTTTTAAGTATTTCTCTTAACATAATGGCCATCTCTCAGGCCAGTAAAACCCCTGATTTTATTTTCATTGAGGGGTGAAGCTGTAGAACCTTACCACCTCTGCATATTATTCCTGAATCTTTTGACTGCAACAAACGAACTCCTAAGTCACATTAGCTAAAGTCTAAAAGGTGATTTTATTATAGTGATACTCAGGTATCTCATAGAAACAGGGGCATGAACTGCGATAGATCCTGAACGTCACTGGGATTCTGCTTTTTATCTTTGTCCTTGGTGTATTTGATTCATTTTGCTTTGTCCGTTCTGTAATTGAGTTGTTCTCAACCACACACTATTACTCAGGGTTTTTCTCAATTTTGTATATTAATATCACCTGGGGAGTTTTAAAAGTTTATCCCCAAATCTTAACAATTAGTACAATCTAGGTGAAGGGGTATATAGATATTCATCGTACTATTCTTTCAATTATTTTAGCAGTAATAAAATTATTCAAAATAAAAAGTTTTGGGGAAAATGTTGGTGTCTGTGCCTAAGCCCCAGAAATTCTGATTCAATGGGTCTGGAGTAGGGCTCAGACACCGGAATTTTTAAAAAGCTCTTTGGGGAATCCTAATGTGCAATCAAAGCTGAAAATTACTGCTATGGGCTGCTGTCTTTTTCAGCTTCTCTCCATAAAGAGAGTGAGTCCCATCTCTTTCTTCTTGTCCAAGTTTTAAGATTGCTGGAATGAGGACTGATGGGCCAGCTGGGTCAGCTGCCACTACTAATGCAGCAGCTCTGGCCTGGCACACTGCTCACATGGCTGTACACAGAGGAAACACTAGCGGGATAGGCAGCTTCCAGACAAGTGTGGGTGAGGTGAGGGGGTGGCTAGGCAAATAATTGGTAGTAATAGTAATAGTAGTAGTAGTAATAATAATAATAATAATAATAAAAATAATAAAAATAATAATAATAGAGTCCAGTGTATTCCTCCAACAGAAATGCAAAGTAAGTCTTGAGCTGCTAAACTTGAGAACATCTGGCTATTGATAAGCCAAAGCTACTGCTTATTATAACTATTTTTCCAAATTATATCTTTGTTTTAAAAGAATGGAATGATGGGGAAATTAGTCTTTGCTGATTTGAAAGTTTGGTAGAGCAAAATACAAATTAAATATATTTGATAACAAAAACAAAAACCCTATTTCTATCAGAGTAGTGTTTACAAGTCGCTATGCATTAGCTCCTGTATGTAAACAGATCCTAGGAAGGTCACTGCTTGGCATAATGTTCGAGTTGTAGCAGGTATGCATTTTACCCCATAACACATCTGGCTTTCAAAAATCTCACATTTCCTCAGAGATTCTCTAAATCAGTTACTAGGCTCTGAATCCTTCCACCCTCCCACCCACCACAACTGCAGGACATTCTATCTGTTTTACATTTGGAGGGGCTGTCTCTTGCCAAGGGTCTGGTAAGAATTCTGAGAGTCTTATGGAGTCTCGAATTGTCATTGCATCTGGAAAAGAGTGCCACTATCACTTCTATGTAAGCTTGGGCACAGAGATTTTCTTTATGATGGTCCCTGATGCCTTGGATCTCAGAGTTTAGTCCTCCTTGTACTCTGAGTCACCCGTAGAGGTCCTCTCACTTCTAGGGGAATTGGGAGATAGATGAGTGATGACCAGGAGTCTGTAGAACCTGTCCCCTTTCTCTCATGCCAGGGGAATGCTCTTCTCATCCCTTGCCCCAAATCGCTGTCTTTTTTCAGTATCTGTCCACTGTCACCTTTTGCACCAGGTGTTTATATAAAAACAAAAGCCCGGGTGAGAATTATGTTCTGGGTACCTAGGAATTTCGACTTTGGTTGTGTGATGCAAAAGCCTTTAATAACCATTGAGGCAGGAAGCACAGAACTAAAAAAGTTTAAAAAGTTCAGAAAAGATACCATATAGTTGACTTATTCTCCTAGAGCAATGAGACAGACGAACACATACACACACGTACAATCTCAAGAGATTATCCAGAGACAGGTCTCCGTGCCCAAAACCATTTCTTGAGGGTCGTGAATCCTGTCAATTGACACTTTTCTGTGTTTGGTGGGGCAGCACAAATGGAGAAAAACACAAGATACATAGCGCTGATGTAAAATGGCTGAGTGGTGGTTCCAAAAAGAGAATTAGGCTTTCTGTAGCAAGAACTGGACTTTGGGAGACAGAAAGGCTCTGTTATTCCTGAAGGAAGAGAAAGGAGATGAACACAGGATGAGGGAACAGCAGTTTCTCACAACCCTGACAAGAGGCAGAGACTGGGCCCGACCTAGGCACTCTTTGGCCATTTAGAAAACAAAGAATCAATGTGACCTATGTGGATCTGGCCTCCAAAGATGACAGTGGGACACATATATTTCAGTGTGGGCAAAGCGGGACTGAGCACTGATGCCTAAAGACCCACAGTGACTTTATGTCTCGGCAGAAGCAGGCATGCTGGAGGTTTATCCATGGATGCCTCTCTACTAATGCCAGATATCGTCCCAGGGAGAAGGGAAGAGAAAAAAGAGGAAATACTGAATTGATCAAAAGAGACTTCATTTAAACTGAGAGTCAATGACTTTACCTTGCATGGGCAAGTTTTCCTTCATTGGCTTAAATAAGGGTTCAGGGCTAATTCAATTCAGTTATAGTGCAAAGAATAGTTATATCTAAGCCTGCCTCGTTTCGTGACTGCTACACCTATTCATGATCTTCGTGACGTTTGTCCTAAATGTAGACTTTAAGTGCTCATTTTTCCTCAAAGATTTATCTAGAAAGGCCTGCTTCCCTCCAAAATACTGACTGTGCCTCTGAGATGCCCCATCTCTCTCAAACGAGCACTCTATCTCAGTTCTCTTTGACTGCTGTTCTTCTGGGATCTCATGCCCAGAAAGCCATTTCAAAACTTATTTGGTGCAAAAGTCTCTTTCTACTCAAAGACCAAATTATAAACAAGTCACCTGTTGAATAAAAACATTTACTCATTCATTTAAGCATCCAAAGTGAGAGTAAAATACACTGTTTTCAGACATACAAAGGCTAAGCAGGTTTCTCTCCCACAGATCTTCATTAAAACAAGTTTTGAAGGATACATTCCAGCAAGAAGTAAAGCGAATATGGAGAAAAGAGATGAATTTTCTTTCTTTTTCACATGAAAGAATGTGAAATGTGAAAAACCAAAGAAGGAAATGTGTCTTCAATATGGAGAACTGAAGAGGATATAAATATCCTCCAGTTTTAAGAGTTAGGTATCTCCTTATTTTTATATTGCTTTTTATTTTTAAACATCCATTCAGGAGCATTTTCCTCTTTCTGTTTGTAAAGTGATTAATCATAAACAATCATTCATAACTTTCCCATTTGGATGAAGGAAATAATCAAAATGAGGCAGGTTTTCCAAAACTCACTGCCTTGGGATAAGTCTCATTAACTCAGTGTTGGCATCATGTTCCTAAGATAAACAATGCACGTGGTTGGAACTGATGATTTATTGATTAATGTGTAACCTGCTGATTCTGAATAAGCCATTTAGACATTGTTAAGAATAGCTGGAGCATGAAGTGTCTGCTTCAGGCTGCACATAGAAGCTATTGGTTCCCATGTTGTAGTCAGTGACCAGTGATCGTGAATCTTGTGTTGCATGAGAAAAGGGCAACTGTACTTGCAAATTTCCCCCTCCCTTCTGAAACTCCCTTTCGAAATTCACTTGTAAAATGCCTTTGCTTGTAGTAGATTTTGGAGCACTTCCCAACTTTGTTGGCTTGTGTTTCCCAGACTGATCCTCAAGCTTGGCTTTCAATAAACCTTTATAAAACCTTTTTCTGTCTCAACGGCCTTGATGTCAGTCCACTATACCTGTGTCTATATCTATACCTATATCTGTATCTATACCTATATCTATATCTATCTGTATCTGTATCTATATCTGTAGAGGAAGAGAGAGAGAGAGAGAGCACGTGACAAACATGAAATGAAATGGAACTAAAGTTCATAAAGAATCATGAAACTATTTTTTTTTTTTTTTGTCTTTTTTGTGACCAGTAAGGGGGTCGCAACCCTTGGCTTGGTGTCTCCCGCACCTACATAGGATCCGAACCCGCGGCGGGAGCCTCCCAGCACCGCACTCTCCCGAGTGCGCCATGGGGCCGGCCCATGAAACTATTTTAAAAGCAAAAAGATGGAGCTACAGTTCATAAAGTATCTGAAACTCCAATTTGAGATCTAATTAAAAATGTTACTGCTTGGCTCAAACAACTACAGATAGATCCTCCATAAGATCCAGCAATCCCACTTCTGGGTATACACTGAGAGGAATGGAAATCATCATGTTGAAGGGATACCTGCACTCCCATGTTCTTCGCAGCTCTGTTTACAATAGCCAAGATACGGAACCAACCTAAATGTCCATTGATGAATGATTGGATAAGGAAACTGTGGTATATATACACAATGGAATACTACTCTGCCATAAAAAAGAATGAAATGCTTCCATTTGTAACAACATGGATGAACCTGGAGAAACTTATGTTGAGTGAAATAAGCAAAGCACAGAGGGATAAATACCGCGTGTGCTCACTCATATGTGGGAGCTAAGAGAGAAAGAAGGAAGGAAAGAAAGACCACAGTAGTGCTTTGGTCTTGCAGAGGGAGAGAACATTCCTTGGGCTACAAAGCAGAGGGGAAGAGAGGTGAGGATAACTGGGTGGGGGACAGGGGGTACAAAAGCAATTTCTTGTAATAGATACGCTGCCAGTATGAATCTGGCCCTCACATCATGCAACGAGGGGTGACAATCAGCATTGTATCTCATGAATATTCATAATAAAATAAAAAAAAATCACTGGTTGGGTGAATATGTATTTTAGTGTAACTGTTAAGACACAGAGTCAAGAGTTCCACATTTGTAATCCCTTTACTGCTGTAGGATCTGAGTAGGAATGCTGTTTAAGTTTTCTCACTTCAAGGTTCTCATCTTGTAAAAAAGGAAATAAGAGTGAGTATTCATGAGTGAATATAGTTATGAGAATTTATACTATGTAAATATTCAAATTTAATGCTCTTATAGATATCCATAGATCAAAAATACTTTTTTTGTGATGAACAGTTGTATATTTCTATGTATTTTTAAATTTAAAAAATTTTTATTTAAACACAATTGATTGTACATATCTGTGGGGTACAGCATTGAATATCAATACTTATGTGCAATATGTGATGCTCAAATCAGAATAATTAGTTTACTCAGCATTATACAATGTAATCACTTTTTGTGGCCCTTTACCAATTTCTTGCTAAGCTCCCTCACCTTCCCCTTTTCCCACCTCTGGTGGCCTCAGTTTTGTCCTCTCCTGTTGAAAGTTCAATGTATTATTGTGATTGTTGTATCTTTCTTTCTTTCTTTTCAAATTTATTTGTTTATTTTTTTTTAGCTCCCACTTGTGAGTAAGGATGTACAGTATTTCTCTTTCTGTGCCTGGTTTATCTCACTTAACATAATATTCTCCAAGTTCATTGATGTTGCTGCAAATGGCAGAATTTCATTCTTTTTTATGGCAGGTAGTATTCCATTGAATATGTATACCACATTTTTCTTATCCAATCATCCATGGATGGACATTTAGGTTGGTTCCAACTCTTGGCTATTGCAAACAGAGGTGTGATAAACATGGGAGTGCAGGTATCTCTTTGACATGATGATTTCCAGTCCTTTGGGTGTGTACCCAGCAGTGGAATTACTGGATTTTATGGCAGCTCAATCTGTTGTTGTTTGAGGAACCCCCATACTGTTTTTCATAATGGCTGTGCTAACTTTACAGTCCCACCAACACTGTAGGAGGGATCCCCTTTCTCCTCGCCCTCGCCAGCATTTGTTATTTTCTGTCATTTTGAGGATAACCAGACTAACTGGGTGAGATGATATCTCAGTGTGATTTTGATTTACTTTTCCCTGATGCTTAGTGATTTTGAGCATTTTTTTTCATGTGTCTGTTGGCCATTTGTATGTCTTCTTTTGAGAACCGTCTATTTGGCTCCTTTGCCCCTTTTATACAGGGTTATTTGGTTTTTTTTAATGCTCAGTTGAGTTCCTTGTTTATTCTGGATATTAATCCATGTGGGATGCATAGTTTGCAAATATTTCCACCCATTCTGTACTTTGTCTTTTCACTCTGTTAATTGTTTCTTTTGCTGTGCAGAAGCTTTTTATTTTGATATAATCCCATTTATTTATTTATTTTTCTTTTGTCACAGCTGCTTTCGGGTTCTTATTCATAAAGTCTTTGCCAGTTCTACTTCCTGAAGTGTTTCCCTATGATTTCTTTTGGGAGTGTTATAGTTTCAGGTCTTATATTTAAGTCTTTACTTCATTTTGAGTTGATTTTAGTATATGGCAAGAGATATGGGTCTAGTTTCATTCTTCTACATTTGGATGTACAGCTTCCACAGCACCATTTGTTGAAGAGGCAGTCTTTTCCCCAATGTATGTTCTTGGTACATTTGTCAAAGATTAGTTGGCTGTAAGTATGTGGTTGATTTCTGGGTTCTCTATTCTGTTTCATTGGTCTGAGTGTCTCTGTTTTTATGCCAATGCCATGATGTTTTGTTTACTATAGCTTTGTAGTATAATTTGAAGTCAGGTAATGTAATACCTCTGGCACTATTTTTTTTCCCTTAGGATTTCGTTGGCTATTCAGAGTCTTTTGTTTTTCCATATAAATGTTAGGATTGTTTTTTCTATTTTGGTGAAGAATGTCATGGATGTTTTGATGGGGATTGCATTGAATCTGTAGATTGCTCTAAGAAGTATGGACATTTTCACAATTTTAATTCTTCCAATTCAAGAACATGGAATATCTTTCCATGTTTTTGTGTCCTCTTTAATTTCTTTCAATACTGATTTGTAATTCTCATTGTAGAGATCTTTCACCTCTTTTGTTAAATTAATTCCTAGGTATTTTAGTTTTCTGCATGAATGTTGTAAATGGGCTTACTTTCTTTCTGTTAGTTTGTTGTTGGAGAATATAAATGCAGCTGATTTGGGGGCATTGATTTTGTATCCTGCAGCGTTACTGAAAATATTACTCAGCTCTAAGAGTTTTTTGATAGAGTCTTTAGGTTTTTCTATATACAGGATCATGTCATTTGCAAATAGGGATGGTTTGACTTCATCTTTTCCAATCTGGATGCCCTTTATTTCTTTTTCTCCCTGATTGCTCTGGCTAGTACTTCCAATAATATGTTAAATAGGAATGGTGAGAGTGGGCATCCTTGTTTTGTTCCTGTTCTTGTTCAGGATGATATTGGTAGTAGGTTTGTTGTAGATGGTTTCATTGTCTTGAGATACTTTCCTTCTGTACCTAATTTGCAGAGAGTCTTTAGCATGAAGGATGTTAAATTTTGTCAAATGCTTTACCTGCATCTATTCAGATAATCATATGATTTTTGTCCTTGATTTTGATTGATGTGGTGTATCACATTTATAGACTTGCCTATATTAAAACATCCTTGCATCCCTGGGATGAATCACACTTCATCATAGTGTATTTTTTTTTTAATCTTTTTGATGTATTGCTGTTTTCTGCTTGCCAATATTTTGCTGAGGATTTTTGCATCATTGTTCATCAGAGATACTGACCTGCAGTTTTCTTTTATTTATTTATTTATTTATTTATTTATTTATTCTTAATTTTATTTTGTCGATATAAAATGTGGTTGAATATTGTGGCCCATTACTGAAACCCCCTCCCTCCTCCGTCTCCCCCCTCCCACACAACAATGTGCTTTCTGTTTGCTTGTCGTATCAACTTCAAAGAATTGTAGTTGTTATGTCTTCTTCCCCCCCCGTTTTTTTTTTTTTTTTGTGTGTGAATTTATTTATTTATTTTTAGTTCCCACCAAAAAGTGAGAACATGTGGTATTTCTCTTTCTGTGTCTGACTCATTTCACTTAATATAATTCTCTCAAGGTCCATCCATGTTGTTGCAAATGGCAGTATTTCATTCGTTTTTATAGCTGAGTAGTATTCCATTGTGTAGATATACCACATTTTCCATATCCACTCATCCGACGATGGACATTTGGGCTGGTTCCAACTCTTGGCTATTGTAAAGAGTGCTGCGATGAACATTGGGGAACAGGTATACCTTTGACTCGATGATTACCATTCCTCTGGGTATATTCCCAGCAGTGGGATAGCTGGGTCATATGGCACATCTATCTGCAATTATTTGAGAAACCTCCATACCATTTTCCATAGAGGCTGCACCATTTTGCAGTCCCACCAACAATGTATGAGAGTTTGTTTTTGTCCGCAACCTCGCTAGCATTTATCATTCAGAGTCTTTTGGATTTTAGCCATCCTAACTGGGGTTAGATGGTATCTCAATGTGGTTTTGATTTGCATTTCCTGGATGCTGAGTGATGTTGAGCATTTTTTCATATGTCTGTTGGCCATTTGGATATCTTCCTTAGAGAAATGCCTTCTTAGCTCTTTTGCCCATTTTTTAATTGGATTGCTTGTTTTCTTCTTGTAAAGTTGTTTGAGTTCCTTGTATATTCTGGATATTAATCCTTTGTCAGATGTATATTTTGCAAATATTTTCTTCCACTCTGTTGGTTGTATTTTAACTCTGTTAATTGTTTCTTTTGCTGTGAAGAAGCTCTTTAGTTTGATATAATCCCATTTGTTTATTTTTCCTTTGGTTGCCCGTGCTTTTGGGGTCATATTCATGAAGTCTGTGTCCAGTCCTATTTCCTGAAGTGTCTCTCCTATGTTTTCTTTAAGAAGTTTTATTGTTTCAGGGTGTATATTTAATTCTTTAATCCATTTTGAGTTGAGTTTAGTGTATGGTGAAAGTATGGGTCCAGTTTCATTCTCCTGCATATTGATATCCAGTTCTCCCAGCAACATTTGCTAAAGAGGCAGTCTTTTCCCCAGTGTATAGGCTTGGTGCCTTTGTCAAAGACCAGATGGCTGTAGGAGTGTGGGTTGATTTCTGGATGCTCTATTCTATTCCATTGATCAGTGTGTCTGTTTTTATGCCAGTGCCATACTGTTTTGGCCACCACAGCTTTGTAGTATAGTTTAAAGTCAGGTAGTGTTATGCCTCCAACTTTATTTTTTTTGCTCAGTGTTGCTTTGGCTATGTGTGGTCTTTTGTTATTCCATATAAATGTCTGGATAGTTCTTTCCATTTCTGAGTATAATGTCTTTGGAATTTTGATGGGGATTGCATTGAATTTGTATATCACTTTGGGTAGTATGGACATTATCACTATGTTGATTCTTCCAATCCAAGAGCATGCAATATCTTTCCATCTTCTTTTATCTTCTCTAATTTCTCTTAGGAGTGGTTTGTAGTTCTCATTATAGAGAGATTTTTCACATCCTTGGTTAACTCAATTCCTAAGTATTTTATTTTTTTGGTGGCTGTTGTAAATGGGCAGGCTTTCTTGATTTCTCTTTCTGCATGTTCACTATTGGAAAATAGAAATGCTACTGATTTTTGTGTGTTGATTTTGTATCCTGCTACTGTGCTGAAATCATTTATCACCTCCAAGAGTTTTTTTTGTAGAGGCTTTAGGCTGTTTGATATATAGGATCATGTCATCTGTAAACAGGGACAGTTTGACTTCATCTTTTCCAATCTGGATGCCATTTATTTCCTTCTCTTCTCTGATTGCTCTGGCTAGTACTTCCAACACTATGTTGAATAGGAGTGGTGAGAGTGGGCATCCTTGTCTAGTTCCTGTTCTTAAAGGAAAAGCTTTCAGCTTTTCCCCATTCAGGATGATATTGGCAGTGTGTTTGGCATATATGGCTTTAATTATGTTGAGATACTTTCCATCTATACCTAACTAATAGAGGGTCTTTGTCATGAATGAGTGTTGAATTTTATCAAATGCTTTTTCAGCATCTATAGAGATGATCATATGGTCCTTGTGTTTGATTTTATTAATATGTTGTATCACATTTATTGATTTGCATATGTTGAACCAACCTTGCATCCCTGGGATGAATCCCACTTGATTGTGGTGAATAATTTTATGTATGTGTTGTTGTATTCTGTTTGCTAGTATTTTAGTGAGGATTTTTGCATCTATATTCATCAAGGATATCGGCCTGTAGTTTTCTTTTTTGGTTATATCTTTACCTGGTTTTGGTATCAGGATGATGTTTGCTTCATAGAATGAGTTTGGGAGATTTGCGTCCGTTTCAATCTTTTGGAATAGTTTGTAAAGAATCGGTGTCAATTCCTCTTTGAATGTTTGGGAAAATTCTGCTGTGAATCCATCTGGTCCTGGGCTTTTCTTTGTTGGGAGCCTTCTGATAACAGCTTCAATCTCCTTTATTGTTATTGGTCTGTTCAGATTTTCTATGTCTTCACGGTTCAGTTTTGGGAGCTTGTGTGTGTCCAGAAATTTATCCATTTCCTCCAGATTTTCAAATTTGTTGGCGTACAGTTGTTTATAGTAGTCTCGAATGATTCCTTGTATTTCAGATGAATCAGTTGTAATATCGCCTTTTTCATTTCTAATTTTTGTTATTTGAGTCTTCTCTCTTCTTTTTTTTGTTAGCCATGCTAATGGTTTGTCAATTTTATTTATCTTTTCAAAAAACCAACTTTTTGATTCGTTGATCTTTTGAATTGTTTTTTGGTTTTCCATTTCATTCAGTTCTGCTCTGATCTTAATGATTTCTTTCCGTCTGCTAACTTTAGGATTGGATTGTTCTTGTTTTTCTAGTTCTTTAAGGTGAAGTGTTAGGTTGTTCACTTGCCATCTTTCCATTCTTCTGAAGTGAGCATTTAATGCAATAAATTTTCCCCTCAATACTGCTTTTGCAGTATCCCACAGGTTTTGGTATGATGTATCATTGTTTTCATTAGTTTCAATAAACTTTTTGATTTCCTGCTTGATTTCTTCTTGGACCCATATGTCATTAAGTAGAATGCTGTTTAATTTCTATGTGTTTGTATAGTTTCCAGAGTTTCATTTGATATTGATTTCTAGTTTTAATCCATTATGATCTGAGAAAATATATGGGATAATTCCAATTTTTTTGAATTTATTGAGACTTAATTTGGGATCTAATATGTGATCTATCCTGGAGAATGATCCATGTGCTGATGAGAAGAATGAATATTCTGAGGTTGTTGGATGGAATTTTATATAGATATCTGCCATGTCCAATTGGTCTAGAGTCTTGTTTAGATCTTGTGTTTCTCTACTGATTCTTTGCCTAGATGATCTGTCTAATATTGACAGTGGAGTGTTCAGGTCCCCTGCTATTATGGTATTAGTGTCTATTTCCTTCTTTAGGTCTAATAGAGTTTGTTTTATAAATCTGGCTGCTCCAACATTGGGTGCGTACATATTTATGATTGTTATGTCTTCTTGATGGATCAGTCCTTTTATCATTATGTAGTGTCCCTCATTGTCTCTTTTTATGTTTTTTCGTTTAAAGTCTATTTTGTCAGATATAAGAATAGCTACTCCAGCTCATTTTTCTTTTCTGTTTGCATGGTAAATCTTTTTCCATCCTTTCACTCTTAGTCTATGTGAGTCTTTATGGGTGAGGTGGGTCTTTTGAAGGCAGCATATAGTTGGGTCCTCATTATTAATCCAGTCAGCCAGTCTGGGTCTTTTGATTGGGAATTTAAGACTTTTACATTAAGAGTTGTTATTGAAAAGTGTTGATTTATTCTTAGCATTTTATTGATTGTTGTTTGGTTGTCTTAGGTATCTTTTGTTCCTTGCTTTCTGATTTACTGTTTGTTTTCTGTGTTTATTGGTTTCTTAGGTTGTAAATAGTCTTTTTGTTTGTTTGTTTTCTCTTCATGAATGCCATTTTTATTATACTAGTGGGTTTAGATTTTTCTTCAGTTTTTATGGCAGTGGTAGTTATTTTTCAGGAACCAAACCCAGTATTCCCTTGAGGATTTTTTGTTAGGGTGGTCATGTGGTGGTGAACTCCAACAGTTTTTGTTTGTCTGAGAAATACCCTATTTGCCCTTCATTTCGGAAGGATAGCCTTGCAGGGTAGAGTAATCTTGGCTGACAATCTCTGTCTTTTAGTATTTTGAATATATCATCCCATTCCTTTCTAGCTTTTAGGGTTTGTGATCAGAAGTCTGATGTTAGCCTGATTGGGGCTCCCTTATAGGTGATTTGACGCTTCTCTCTTGCAGCTTTTAAGATTCTCTCTTTGTCTCTGAGTTTTGCCAATTTGACTATAACATGTCTTGGAGAAGACCTTTTTGGGTTGAATACATTTGGAGATTATTGAGCTTCCTGGTTCTGAAGATCTGTGATTTTTCCTATACCTGGGAAGTTTTCTGCCACTATTTTGTTGAATATGTTTTCAATGCACTCTCCATTTTCCTCCCCTTCTGGAATACCCATGACTCTGATATTTGAGCGCTTAATGTTGTCTGATATCTCTCTCAGATTTTCTTCAATGCCTTTGATTCTTTTTTCTTTCTTTTTTTTTGTCTGCTTGTGTTATTTCAAACAGCCCATCTTCAAGTTCAGAGGTTCTCTCTTCAACTTCGACAAGCCTGCTGGTTAAACTCTCCATTGTGTTTTTTATTTCGTGGAATAACTTCTTCAGTTTGGCAAGTTCTGCTACATTTTTTTTCAGGGCATTGATTTACTTGTAAATTTCCTTTTTCAGGTCCTGTATACTTTTCCTCGTTTCATCATGATGTCTAGCTGAGTTTTCTTGTATCTCATTCAGTTTCCTTAGAATTATCACTTGAAATTCCTTGTCAGTCATTTCAAGGGCTTCTTGTTCTATAGGATGTAGAGCTTGAGATTTATTATCTTTGGGTGGTGTACTTTCTTGATTTTTCGTATTTCTGGTATCTTTTCTTTGATGTTTATTCATTGTGGCAGGGGGTTTTACAGTCCACCGGTTTGAGACTATTGACTAACTAAGATGTTGCTGTGGTTGCCAATTTGGTATGGCTACCTCCATGACTGCTCAGGTGGCCTCTAGTGCCTTGTGTGTATGGTTGCCTCGGGTCTTGGGCCTCTCCGGGGAGCCACCTCTCTGGTCAGCTTGGACTCTGCTGGGCTGCTGGGTGACGGGGCGGTACTGCAGTGTGTTGCTCCTGCTGCTGCTGCTTCCCCCGCTGCTGCCGCTGCCGCAGCTCACGTCGCTGCCTCCAGCACCACTGCTGCCAGCTCCGCTGCTGCCACCTCCACTGCCACCTCTTTCCCCACTCCTGCTGCTACTGCTGGTGCTGCTGGCACCAGCTCCGCTGCTGGCGGTCCCTCCGCTGCTGCCACTGCTGCTTCTGCGGGCGGGGGCAGAGTCGCATGGTCACCAACTGCAAGCGGTGGTGGCTCCAACCTTTCCAGGGGCGCACTCTTGGGTTGGGCTGGGGCAAGTCGCTACCTTTTCTTCTTTCCAAGTAGGCACTGTGATTTCTTCCAGTCCCTGGGGCCCCTGAGTCTTGAGTTTCCACCGCTGCCACTGCCTTCAGACCGCCATCTTGCCACCAGAAGTCGAATTCTCCTGGGACCATTTCCTTCATAAACCTGCTGAAAGAAAGTGAGCCAAGATGTTGGGTACTGTTCAAGCTTTATTAATGGAAAAGAATCTGCTGGGCCATGTTCAAAGTAGGGAACAGCCCAGGGCTGTCCTGAAAATGCAGTTTTCTTTTTTGTTGTAACTTTGTCTGATTTTGGTATCATGGTGATGCTGACCTCATAGAATGAACTTGGGAGAATAGCCTCTTAAAATGTTTTGGAATTGCTTGAAGAGAATTGGTGTTGAATTTTCTTTAAAGATTTGGTAGAATTCAGCAGTAAGTCATCCAGTCCTGGGCTTGTCTTTGTTGGGAGACTGTTGATTACAGCTTCAATCTCATTGTTTGTTATTAGTCTGTTTAGGTTTTCTGTTTCTTCTTGGTTCAGTCTTGGTATTTTGTGTGTGTATGGAAATTTACCCATTTCCTCCAGGTTTTCAATTTGTTGGTGTATAGTTGTTTATAGTAGTCTCTATTGATTCTTTGTATTTCTGAGGTATTGCTTATAATGTTTTACTTTCCATTTCTGATTTTTGTTATTGGGTCTTCTCTCTTCTTTTTTTTAGTTAGCCTAGCTAATGGTTTGTCTATTTTGTTTTTCTTCTCAGAAAACAGCCTTTTGTTCCATTTATCTTTTGTATCATTTTTTAGGGTCTCTATTTCATTTAGTTCTACTCTGGTCTTAATTTTTCTTTCTGTATACTAATTTTGGGAATGGACTGTTTGTAGTTTTCTGGTTCTTTCAGGGGTAGCAGTAGGTAGTTTGTCTGAAATCTTTCTACTCTTTTGATGCAAGTGTGTATTGCAATAAAGTTCCCTCTTAGTCCTGCTTTTGTAGTATACCATAGATTTTGGTATGATCTGTCTTTATTTTCATTCATTTCAAGAAATTTTTGACTTCCTGTTTGATTTCTTCTTGGACCCATTTGTCATTCAGGAGCATGTTGTTTAATTTCCATGTGTTTGTATGGTTTCCAGAGTTTTTCTTATTACAGATTTCTAATTTTAATCCATTGTAATATGAAAAGATACTTGAAATGATTTCAATTTTTAAAAATTTGTTGAGACTTGGTTTGTGACATAGCATATGGTCTGTTTTGTAGAATGTTCCATGTGCTGAGAAAAATGTACATTCTATAGTTTTGGATGAAATGTTCTGTAGATATCTGCCAGGTCCAATGGTCTAACATGTAGTTTAAATCCCGTGTTTCTCCATTGATTTGTTGCCTAGATGATCTGTCCAATGCTGAGAGGGGTGTGCAGTTCACCTAATATTATTGTGTTGGTGTCTATCTCTTTCTTCAGGTCTAGTAGAGTTTGCTTTATATATTTGGGTGCGATAGTGTTGGTGCATATATATTTATGATTTTTTGTGTGTTCTTGTTGGATAGATCCAATTATTGTTATATAGTTACTTTGTTTATCTCTTTTTATGGTTTTTGATTTAAAGTTTATTTTATTTGATATAAGAATAGTTACTTGTGCTCATTTCCATTTGCATGGCATATCTTTTCCTATCCCTTCACTATTAGTCTATGTATGTCTTTACAGTCTCTTGAAGACAGCATATAGTTGGGTCTAGCTTTTTAATCCAATCTGTAAATCTGTGTTTTTTGAGTGGGGCATTTAATCCATTTACATCTAGCATTGTTATTGAGAGGTATTGTCTTACTCCTGACATTTTATCACCCTTTGTTTAGATGTTTTAAATACAATTTATTCTTTTCTTCCTCTTTTGTTATTCTTGTTCAATGCTTGTTGGGTTTTGAGGTGGTATTTGTGGTAGTGATTATTGTTTTTTGGATTCCAGTTGCAGGACTCCCTTGAGAATTCCTTCCAGGCTGGTTGTGTGGTGATGAATTCCTGCAGTTTTTGTTTGCCTGGGAAATACACTTTTTTCCCCTTGTTTCTGAGGGACAGACTTGCTGGGTATAATATTCTTGGCTGGCAGATTTTCTTTTACTATTTTGAGTATGTCATCCCATTTTCTTCTCATCTGTAGAGTTTCAGTTGAGAAATCTGCTGTTAGTCTGATGGGGGCTCCCTTATAAGTGACTTGAAACTTTCCTCTTGCTGCTTTTTGGATTCGATTGTCTTTGAGCTTTACCAATTTGACTATTTTGTGTCTCAGAGAGGACCTTGTAGAATCAAATCTGTTTGGGGACCTTTGAGCCTCTTGTATCTGAAGGTTTGTGTCTCTCCCTATACCTGGAATGTTTTTCACTATTATTTCATTGAATATATTTTTAATGCCTTTTCCTTCTTCCTCCCCTTCTGGAACACCCATGATTTGGATGTTTGTGTGCGTAAGGTTGTTTGCTAGCTCTCTTAAGTTTTCTTCATTTTTTGGATTCTTTTTTTGTCTTCCTGGGTTATTTTTAAAAGACTGTCTTAAAAATTAGTAATTCTTTTTTATTCTTGCTCTAGCTTGCTGCTTAAGCACTCAGTTGTGTTTTTTATTTAGTTGAAAGGATCCTTCAGTTGCAGAAGTTCTGCTGCATGATTTTGAAAAGTATTAATCTGTTTGTACATTTCCCTCTTTGTAACATGGATAGTTTTTCTAATTTCATTGTGTTATCTAACTGAATCTTCTTGTATCTCATTGAGTTTCCTTAAGATCATTGCTCTGAATTCCTTCAGTCATTTCAAGGGTTTCTTGTTCTATGGGGTCTGGTACTTGAGAATTACTGTTCTCCTTTGTATTGCTACATTTTCTCTCTCTTTTCTATTTTTTCATATTTCTAGTATCTCTACATTGATGTCTAGTCATCTGGTGGAGCAGTTGCTTCTTCTATTACTCTGGAATGGCTTTTGAGGAGAGAGACTTCCTCTTGTAGATGTGTTTTCTATTGACCACTGAGTAGGGTATTCTAATATTTGTTCTGAGTAGATATAATAGTGTAGTCTCCCTGTGGATACTTTGGCTGTATTCAGTGTCAGAGTTGTTTGTGGCCTAGGCACCGAGCACTTAGTGATTCTTTGCTGAGTTTAGTGACATTGTGTTGGGTCACTGAGGATGTGGGTAAGCTCTTGAGTTTTTGAGAGAAGTGCCTGGGTACCCTGTTGTTCTTTTGGCTGGGGTGTGTGCCTTGTTGGCACCTGGCAAACATCCCATCACCCTGATTGGTGCACAGGGGTATGCTGGAGCTCCTCAGATTGAATGGGTGACCACTGAGTAGGGTATTCTAATATTTGTTCTGAGTAGATATAATAGTGTAGTCTTTAGCTGTGCCTGTCTTTCCTACAGGCATTGGCTCCTTCTGGGAACTTGCTTCCCTCAGTTGGAGAATAGGTTGGTGGTTGTTGGGAATTTTCTTCCTTACTCTATTTGGCTATCCTTGGTTTCTGCACTCTTGCGGGGTTCTGCAAGTGTCTCTCCCTGGATCAAGGCAGTTGTGTGGTCTGTCCATGTATTTCTCACCAGCAATTGTGCTACTGAGGGGGGCAACGTAATTCCCCCGTGGGTTGGATTACTGAGTCATGGGTCTGCACTTGCTCACCTCTTTCCCCAGGTTCTGCTGGTGACTCTTCTTGTGTCAATGTGATTTAATGGTTGGTGGGCCTCCTGCATGGTGACTGTGGTTGCTGCAGCAAGGGTGGATGCTGCTTTGGCAGAGGTTTGCTCTTGTAGCAGCACTTGTAGCAGACTGCCCTTGCAGCAGCAGTGGCTGTCACAGTGGCTGTGACAGACCATCTGTGTGGTGGTGTTGTCTGTGGCAGTGGTGGGCCACTCATGCAATGGCTCCCTACACTCCTGACATTTGTTGGCAGTGGCTGCCTTGGCTCCTAAGGTCCCCATGCTCCTGCTATCTGTCAGTGGGGGCTGCCCTCAGTATGTATTTTTATAACATTTACCTTATAACTACTGTGAATTTTTATGTCAGGCTTTTTCATTTCTGAGTCTTCACTTATATGATGATATAGTACTGGGATGCTTTTGCAGAAGTATGAAGCATTATGGCACAATTTGTTCTACAGTCATGATAACAACAAGCCTTTTATAGAAAAAAAATGTTGAAGTCTATTGAAATCTGAATGACAGTAGAAGTACTTGTGGAGAATGTTTACATAATGGAAATATGCATAAACATTGACACCAATTTTTTGGGCTAAATACTACCAAAATGTCAGCTAAATTCTGTCATTTCTCTTTGTTTCCAGACTTGTTCCTCCTTCTGTATCTTCTCTCTTGATTAATGGTATCAAAATTGCTTAGTCTAAAAACATCAGTATCATCTTTTTTTCCTGCTAACTTTTGTCACATATGCTTTTCCTAAACTTTTGTCTTTTTCTCTAAACCCAATTTTTAATGGCATTCCACTCTTCACTCCTCTCTCTTGCTCATTTGAGCATCAGGTCCTGTTAATTCTGCCTCTTCCTTTTTTTTTTTTAAAGATGACCAGTAAGGGGATCTTAACCCTTGACTTGTTGTTGTTAGTACTGTGCTCACCCTAGTGAGCGAACCAGCCATCCCTATGTAGGGATCTGAACCTTTGGTTTTGGTGTTATCAGCACCACACTCTACCAAGTGAGCCATGGGCTGGCCCTTCATTTTGCCTCTTCTGACTCCCTCCCTTGCCATTGCCTTGGCTTGGATCCTTATTACTGTTCACCTGGACTGAGGAATGGCCTCTTCAGTGGTGTCCTGACTTGGGCCTCTGTCTTCTAACCTACCCACTGTTGGCAAAATAATCTTTCTAAAATAAAATCTGATTCTGCCATTAAAAGATTTCATGGTTTCTCGTTGTCCACGGAAGAATCCACTTGCTCTCTGTGGCACAGAATAAACTTGACTTTGGCTGAGGAGCTACACACATCAGTTGCCAGCACACACCTGATGCTCTAGGTTGGGGACCTTCTCAGTCACACCTGACTTACCTGGTAGTTTCACACACTGCTTTGGGCTTGCCACTCCTCTGCCTGGAATATTGTTCTTCCCCACACCCTGGCAAGGTCCACACTAAATGCCAAATTGTTTGTGACCGTCCCCCAAATCCCCTTATGGAGAATTTTCTGCTTCTTGCCATAAGCTTCTAGAATCTATTTTTCATATCTCAAGGAGGATTATTATGACATTAATATGTACTATTTATATTATCTGTCTTCCTTAATTAGACTGCAGATTCTTGAAGGGCCAGACCATGGCTTATTTGTCTTCATAATCATCTTTGGAGCCTAAATTTTGCCTGGCATGAAACAGGCCCAAGGCAAACGTTTTCAGAATGAATGAATAAATGAGGAAAAGAGGTCCAGGGAAATATCTCACCAAATTTTGTAAAACTAATCATGACAGAATTGGGGGAAGAATGCAGATCTCCTGACTTCTAACTTACGTCAGGCTCTCTCCACTACAATGTCAAAAAGTTTAATTTTTCCAAATATAAATCTAATTATTTGTAGAGAACACAGAACATATAGAGAGGAGTATGTAGAAAAAATATTTCATCCTTTTTTGTAGTCATTTTTAACATTGTGCTTTTTTTTTAGTGTTTTTATTTGTTTTTCCCTTTGAAAAATAGTTTTTAGAAACTAGAAAAATGTCAGGTATAAATATTAAAATAACATCATTCACATTCCCATCTCCAGAAATACCTGCTGTTAGCATTTTGCTATATTTGGTTCTTACTCCCTCCTTTTTAAAGTCACTCTTTTGTTTTGTTAGAAATTATACATGATATAAAAACGAACAAAATACTGCCTTTTGCAACAACATGGATGGACCTTGAGAGAATTATATTAAGTGAAACAAGTCAGGCACAGAAAGAGAAATACCACATGTTCTCACTTATTGGTGGGAGCTAAAAATTAAAATATAAATTCACACACACACACACACACACACACACACACACACACACACACACACGCACACAAAAACCGGGGGGGGGGGGAAGAAGATATAACAACCACAATTACTTGAAGTTGATACGACAAGCAAACAGAAAGGACATTGTTGGGGGGGAGGGGGGGAGGGAGAAGGGAGGGAGGTTTTGGTGATGGGGAGCAATAATCAGCCACAATGTATATCGACAAAATAAAATTAAAAAAAAAAAAAAAAAGAAATTATACATGTTTATTATAAAAGAATTAAAATTGAGAAGAGAATTTCAAGGATAAAAGTAGAAAGAAACCATACCTAATTTTGCTACCTAGAAATAATCATTGTAAATAATTAAACATTATTCCAGATATTTTTCTGAGTATAAATGGCTATATGTAAGGACATATTGATGAATAGATAAATATAAAGCACAACAGAAAACAATATAGTTATGAGTAGATAATTATACTATAGTTACTTTTAAAATTACTAAATTTAATTTTATTTAAATTAAAGAGGAAAAAAGCAATTTGAGTGATACCTTAGGGATTATTGAACTTCTAAGTATCTTTTTCCACAAGAAATGTTATTTTCTAGATAATCTTTCTAATATGCAAATGAGGGATAATAAAATATATTGAGGGTGGAGACAGTGCTATTTTTTAGAATCTACTTGTTAATTTTAAGCAAAATGCATTTATTTCTTACTGGAAAGATGAAATCTTATCACCCTTATATTTCCTTCCATTTTTTCTTCACCCCTTAATTTTTGAGTTACATTATTTTTTTTATAGACCTTTTCTTCTCACTGAATTTCATGGAAATGCTTTTGTACTGTATCTGAATACATTTTTGGAGGGAGAAGTGAGTTCTATTTTGTATTCTCTACTTCAGGGACTGGAATTATCCTCGCTCTGAGTTATCTTTGCCTATTTTCCATTTACATTACCTTGTCTCTATTTGCATTTCTCTTTTTCTTTATCAATATTTCTGCTGGATTATCTCAAATTCTTTTCTTTGTGTATGTTGATACATTCCTTTTTATGACATCTCTTTGCTTCAAACTCCTAATTCATTTATAAATTTTATGATGTTATTTTCATTTTTTGGAGTTTTATGTCAATCTGTTAGTTTTTCTTTTCTTCCTTGAACTCATGTGCAATGTTATCTCATTCTGTACCTTAAACTAATTGTGGAGAATTTCCTTGTATGCATGTGTGCATTATGTTGGGTTCTTTGGCTGTGTTTCATAAGCTCCACTCCTTTGAGATTTTCTTTATAGTGTTTCTCTATAATATGTTTGCTTTATTGGAATGTATCTCCTTTGCATAATATTCCTTTATATAGACTAATCATAATTTAATATCTACTTTATTATCATTTGACATCTATGCTATTTCCATATTACTTTTTGCTACTATATATATACCTGCCATTGGTAAGCTTGTTCAAGGTGCTTTTTTTCTGTACTTCAAGATGTTTCTACATGATAGAGTCTCAGAAGTGCTGCAAATGTCCCAATAGTTTTGGTTTACCTGTTTATTTAGAGTTCATTTCCAAATTACATATATATATATATTTATATTTATAGTTTCTTTATCCTGGCAGCTTGACTGTCAGGTGAAATTCTCTTTTTGTGATGACTCATGAAGAGGGTGATTCTCGGGCACACCTTGACCAGGTTTCTGACATAGGTGTCATCTGCACATGCTCATCCCTGTTTCTTATTTACATTTCATATGTGAATTATCATCCATTACTCAGCACTACTTGAAACCTACATGTGTAAAAGGAAAGTACAATAGGCTGCCTTATCCACCATTATTCCTTCACGGTTTCAGTTATCTGAAGTCAAGCATGGTCCAAAAAAACTAGGTGGAAAATTTGAGAAAGAAACGATTTGTAAGTTTTAAATTGGGCATGATTCTGAGTAGAGTGATAAAATCTTCCACAGTTCCTGCTCCCTCCCACCCTGAATGTGAATCATCCCTTTGTCCAGTGTATCCACAGTCTACACTCCCCACCTGTTACTGTATAGATAAAACATAGTACCTGCTTGTACAAGGCTTGGTACTGTTTGAGGTTTCAGTCATCCACTGGGGGACTTGGAACTTACTCCTCATAGATAAGGGGGAACTACCGTATTCAATTCAAAAGCAGTTTAGAGAAACTGGTCAAGATTCAGAGGAACCAATGAAAATGATTTAAAGTTTAAAAAATGGGGCTTCTGGAGAAAACTGAAGGCTCCCCACAACATGAGTAGGTAGCTCTGTGGGTGTGAAAACTACAAAACTGTTAGTATTTAGGGTTGTTTTTTTCCCCCTAGAGATGGTGACAAGCTCTTTGCATCTCCAATGAGGACAGAAAGGAGGAAATGGGCACAATGTCATTGTTAAAAAGCCCTGGATCAGAGTCAAAAGCAAGTCTGGTTCTTCCAATAACTTGGGCATGACCTTTGGAAAGACACTTCATATCTTTGATAAAAGAGGGAAAATGATACCTTCTCTGCCTACCTCGTAAGACTATTATGACATCAAGTTGAAAGTTATGTGTGAAAATGCTCTGAAAGTGTTAAGCCCCTTATGAAGATCAGCTCTTTCTTATTTTAGAAAAGCCACATGACATATTGGAAAATAAAAGTAAATGACAGATTTAAGTTCAGATCCCAAATATGCTGCCTACTAATTGTGAGATTGGGCAAGGTCATCTTTAAGCTCTTGAATACTGGAAAATTTTGGAAATCATTTCAGTTGCACAGAATTGCTTGATGGCGTTAAAAGAGCTAATGTAAACTTAGTCCCCCACACAGAGTAAACGGGCAATAACTGTTTGTTTTATTCTCCTCCTCCCTTACCATAATGTCTGCATTCAAGGTAAAAGAGTGGGATGGTTGATGACAGATGCTGTGGAATCTTCCACCCCTGAGATCATCTGAAGTGTGCGCCCACAGTCTGTCTGGAAACTTCTATAGCACCTTGTGAAATATCACTTGAATCTCAGCAATTTATTACAAAACATAATTATGTAAGTAGTAGCCGCAGTCTGTCGGCTGACGAAGCTGGTGACTGAAATACTCCTGCTTGGCTGGTAAAGTTCTGTCTGGAGTTTTGCTTACTTTTGTTATGGCTGTGGTTTATGGTTGCTATTCAATACTGTTTTTTTCTTAATCAAGATCTAAGAGTTCAAGTTGTGGACGCTTTTCTTCAAAATTACTTCATAAAATTGCTCTCATCTCCATTGCTTGTGTGTGTGTGTGTGTGTTTCAGTTCAGCGAATGTTTGTTTTGGAAAGGGCTGTCCACTAAACATGTCCCAGCACACGGCTCACATGTTTCTTTCCTCCTGTTTTGTCTTACTTTAGTGAGCTGTGCCTGTTGCCAGTCAACTGTATTGCTTTGGGGTGGAGGACTTCAACATAGGAAGAGATATTTTGAAATGAAATTGCTAACAAAGATAGAATCTTGAACTTTGGAATAATTCCTCTCATGATGATTAGACCAGTTTTGACTCTTAGGGTCTGTTGGTCTCTAGAGAGCAGCCCCCTGACCCAAGTTCCCAAGCCCTCAGGCTGTGCATCAGGACCCCCATTCCACTGTGACTCCCTTAGGAGATTGAGGGAAAGAAGCAATACTTGTTGTTTAATTTCCAGTGGTTAGTATGTTGTGTGGAAACAAGGAGCTCAATTTTGGTTTGTTGAATAAACAAATAGCTTAACATCTTAAACACTTTCTTCAGGTTTGGAAATAAGACAACAGAGAATGGGAAAATATATTCTAGGTTTGATGGTTAGAAATGTTATTTCTTTGCAGATTCAGCCATTGTATGGGTATACTTTTTTTTTTTTTTTTTAATAAGAGCAAAGGCAAGTAGTTCCTTAGTTTTTATTTTCTTAAAATTCTATCAGTTTGTATTTGGCACATTTCACCTTGTGAAATTTCAGTACTTACATAATTACTTCATGTTTTTTTGTGACTGCTGTTTTTGAGGCTGTGTGTTCTTGAGAGATAAGTGTTTTTTGAAATGAATATTTGTAATGAATTTTTTGACTTAGACTACAGGAAACTAACATTTGAAACATTTTGTTTGAGAGGCAAGAGTTACACTGCATCCACCCCTGCTGACCTGGGGAGGGAGGTTGGAACAACCTGTGGCTTTTCAAAAGATAAGGGGACACAGATTCTGGGGGTTGGAGGGTGGTCAAAAGATTAGACTCATGCTACTGTTTTGCCAGTATACTCTTTTGCTTCTTCCAAACTTTCTGCTTTCAGGGAGCTGGAAAAAGAGATAACTGTTATGGCTTAATGTCAACAAATCTGGAAGACAAATGCTTTTATTCAAGCCCACATTAAAACATACCACTTGATTTAAAGAGCAATCAGTTATATCAATTAAATATAAAAGAAGAGTCAACTTTAGAAAATGTTCCTTCCAGTTAAAAGAATTGAGAAAAAGCCAAAAACCCACTAAAAATTAGAGTCACGCTGTTTCTGAAACTTGGGAAAAGACTGCATTTCAGAGTTGTGGCCCTCGATTTTTCTACAAGTTAGACCTGGGGAGTAAAGAAGGTGTAAGAAAATTCTGGGCTCTGGGTAGCAGCATAACTATCAAAAAAGGCCATACTACAAGTCTAATGAAAGTCATCCCCACAAAAACACAAAGCACTCATTTGTCATATGTAGAAACATAGTTTTAGTAATAATCCAAAAGCATTTTTGATAAAAATTAAAAGTTAGCTATATTTAAAATGTAAAGCAAAATGACAACATAAAAACAATTTTTTTTCAATAGAGCACATTAAAATTTTAAGCAAACAGAATGATCTTCATCTAGATTTGTAGAAATAAGCTAATCATTCCACTTCCTTTTTTTTTTTTTTTTTAAATCTACTTGAGTTTCTGGACTGAGCAGTGCTAACTCTATACAAGTTTGTTGTCATATCATTTGTGAAATCATTTAAAAAGTTAATTTTATTTAAAAGAAAGAATATTCTATGTGATGAGGGTTTTAGAATATAAAGTTAAAGTTGATTTAGAAAAACATGGATTTGTTCTCAGATTTTATGAAAATTATGTCAACAAATTCGTCAATGGCTTTAATTTTTTCCAATTTTGGTAATATTATCCAAAGTAGTAATTGCACTGGTGATGATTCTGATAAGTCACTTTAATGATTTCTATACTGGAATTTTCATCTATTTGAATAAAGGATGTAAATATGGTTGCAATTTTACTTGCATTGTATATCTGTCTGCACTGATACCAAATACATTTAAAAGTGAGGAGCTACAAATCGATCTCTTTGTGTAAGAACTACAGACGTTCAAAAAACTGCTAACCACATGCAACACAAAGCATTTTGGATGATCATTGGATTTCAATGGAATTTCAGCTAAGCAAGTATTTCAGTGCACGAAACATTATTGAAAAAAATCAATTTTGCTTATCCTTTAAAATAATGACATTGTTTGCTATAGAATTATGCATAATTGGGCTAAAGATTTCTTTTTGGCTAAAAATGATCAAATAGCAAATATCAACCATTGTTCCTTTGCTGATGACATCCAAGTCTTCTGAATTATTTTATCTAAAAATGAAGAGACATCAAATACCTTTCAAAGATGATCTCATTCAGGATGAAAAATATTAAAATTATTAAAATTTAATATTAAAATTTTTATCTTAGTTGAGTCCTTTGTAGAGCATAGACATGATGCAGATCACCAGCTTTTTTTTTTTTTTTTTGTCTTTTTCGTGACCGGTACTCAGCCAGTGAGCACACCGGCCATTCCTATATAGGATCTGAACCTGCGGCGGGAGCATCGCTGCGCTCCCAGCGCCGCACTCTCCCGAGTGCTCCATGGGGTCGGCCTGATCACCAGCTTTTTCCACCCACCTTCCCTCCTTCCCTTCCATCCTTCATTTCTCTTCCCTTCCTTCCTCCCTCCTTTCCTCTTCCTTTGTTGAGTCTATTGTGTGCCCTCTGTATGTCAAGCACTGTTCTAGGTGTCAAGGCATCAGTTTAGTTTTGACATCAGTTCTGGTAGAAATAACAATAACAGGCCATGCCTAAGATCATTTTTGAAGAAACTGCTACCTGCCTATGAAAATACCACTCCAGAGTTGGGTGAGGGTGAAGGATAGAAGCACCCACTGGTGCTTACTCCCCTTCGAAAGATATTTCTAGGCTGAGTTTGCCCGTAGGAATCCCAGCTCACCTTCTACTGCAGTCACCCACACATTTCTCAGCCCTGCCTAACCCAGAGTGAACCATCATTCCCACTCCCTGAACACAGGTGGTTATTTATTATACCCTGACAGGCGAGGTGAAATCCATCAAGGGATTTACACGTTAGGTGTCACATGCAAGCCGGCAGCAGAGGTGAGGGATATCTCAGCAGCTGTCTGTGCTTCCCTTGAGGGCTGGTGCTCACCCCTGCAGCCTCCTGGCGAAGTCCGTGGGAGACCCCAGGGGCACCACCTCTGGAGCAGAGAGATCTGAATAGACAACCCTGAGGACAGAGCTCAGCTTCGTAGGCTGGCTGGGTCTGCAGTGACATGGAACTATGAGAGCTTCAGATTGGAGACTTTTTGCCTTTTTATTTATTTTTATAGAAGCGAGAAAGTCAGCTGTGTGGAAGACAATGACTCATGTGATTTTGCTGTGCTGCTTGGTGTTTCTTTTGCCCACAGAGTCCTGTAGGACATTATGCCAGGTAAGCAAAGGGGAAAGAGTGGAGGATGAACTGGTGGGGAGAGCAAATGGACAGTAAAATCCATTAGTTAACCCGCCCTCAGTTACCTGATAGCTGAAGTGTAGGGAGAAGATGGTGACAGAGTAGTTTAGCCAGAAGGAATTGCCACCACACGTAGCCAAAACCCATTTTAGTCAATAGCTACAGATTATTTTCCCATCAGCTTTTTCCTTAGGTTCTTGAGATGCAGCGAGGCTCAAATGATTTAAGGGTGATAAACTCTTCTTTCCATAACCTCTGACAGTGAAGCTTTCAGCTGCTCATACACCAGAGTGGTGCCATTTCCTGAGGGGCACCTGAAAATGTGGGGGTGGTGAGGGTTGCCACAATCACTGGGAGGTATTAATGACATTTACTGGGCAGAACCTAGGAATGGGTTGGCACAAGGAATCATGGTCCCACCCAACATGGCAATAGTGTCTCCTTTGAGAAACCAATAGTGACCACTGTGAATGGGGTAGGAGGAAGAGTGGTCAGTGGTTAAGCAAGGTCTAATTTGGGTAGAATGTGTAGCAATGTACTGTTTTAAGTTTTGTGGGGAAGCGATCCATATGGCTCTATCTGGAATAGTTTTCATCACACCGTAAGTCATCCTGATTTCCCTATAAGTTACTCGTTTAAAATAAAGTATAGAGGGGCATTGAGAGAGAGAGGATATAAAAATATTCTGAGCATCTTTGGAAGACAGTATTATTATTTGACCACAAGATCTGGAAGGGAGTTTCGAGATCGACTAGTGAAGCCCTACTCCCTTATTTTATAGATGGGGAGACTGAGGTCCATGGTGTGGAATGTGATTTGCTTGAGGTATATACCTATGTAGTTACAGGGTCAAGACCAGAACATCTGTCTTCAGATTCTCAGCTTCTTGTTCTTTCCATTTTAATGTGTCTTCTTAACACGAGCCTCCTTAGGGAAAAATGACTTTGGGAGATCTTTGCAGGAGTTTTCCAAGTGATATTTATTTTACCCTCTAATTCTTTGTCTTTGGATGTGATGGGAATCTTCTCCATGACTCCCCTTCCCACCTTAACACTGGTTTCTGAGAGAAGTTAGAGACCTCTTTGGAAAGACCTGTTCCTGGAGATATCCCAACCCCATAGTTTTGTACTATTTCCTCCCTTTGTTCCATTTCCTCACTCACATTTTACTTACTACAAGGCAGAATGTGGAGAGTAGGCAGACCATGGGAGGTTGGCTTTGTTTCTCTTGTTTATTGGGGATCACCTTTTCAGGAACATTTCATTCTTTTCTTCCCATTATACAAGTTGCTGGATGCTGAGCTGCTGGGTGCTACCCCTGTCCTGACCTGCCCATGTACCCAGGCTGCTCAGCAGGTTGGGCAGGTTGCTGGTTTGCAAGTGTCTTTTTCATAGCGTTAGGTTCAGAATTGTTGGTATCTGAAGCTAATGTGGCCCATACTAGATGCCACCCTAGAAATGAAATGACCAGAGGAGTCATATATGATGTGCTTTGGCAAATTAGCTGGGAAGAAGTAAATCAGGTCTTCCACTGAAAAGGAAGAGTTTCCAGAACTCCTTGTAATCAGCACACCATGACCTTCTGCCCATGTACTTGATTAATATGATGTGACTACACTGGAGTTTGTTTAATGGGCCAAGTTTCATCCGGAATTGTTGACTTCTAACTGCATTTATCACAGTGTACTGAAGACCATGGCTCTATCAAGATGGGGTTTTGGGCATCTTGTGATGCCTGTACTTCCTTCCACTCATTCCCTCTGCTTATTGTACTTGGGCATGAGCTGGCTATTTGGGAAGAGCAGTACTGTAAGAGTTAGGAGAGCCAAGTTCTAGTCCCAGCTGTCAGAGGAACTCCCTGCAAGTCACCTCATCTATCAAAGCCTCAGTTTTCTTATCAGTAAAATAAGGGAGTTGGACTGGGTGATCCATAGTCTTCCACAACTCTAAAAATATTATTTTAACATTCTGTTTAGTGGAAGAAATTTAACTTTGACACATATAATAAGGCTTAATTCTCTTGACTATAAAATAAGAAGTCATCTTTTCTTATATCGGTGATTTCAAGGAATCACTGAATGAATCTTCAGTGATACCTTCTGACCCTGGAGAGATCCCAAATATTCAGTTCAGGTTCTCCATAAATTCTTATTTGGTAAAGAAAATAGGAAATATTCAGCCTTGTTTCTTGATAACATAGAGAGAAACGATGTTGTGAAGGAGAGGGCGACATGAACCCCTGGTGTTAGTCACACAGCTGAGTCACGGAATTTCTAGTTTCTTGCACAATGACTTAGGTCTTGGAACCCAAGTTGGAGTAATTGAACCACGCCTCTTTCCAGCTGCTAGAGGGCACTCTTCCAGAGCAGAAACAGGAAGATTGTCTTTCTCCCCCCCCCACATACACACATGCAAATATATGTCAGTATAGATACTAATATGTATATATACATACATGCATATGTACAAGCCACTGAACTAGCTACTTAGGGGGATATAAAGAAGCACAATATGAAATCCATGTTTTTAAGGAACTTAAAATTTACTTAAGATGATAATATGCTTATATACATATGAAGATTAGATAATAAGATAGCAGGTCAGGTGAGTATATACCAAGTATTGACTGTGTGGTATGGTGGTATGCATAACACCTAGAGGAAAAGATGTAAGATTGAGAACTGGATCAGGAAAGACTTCTTGGAAGAGGGAAACTTGAGCTTAGTATATTCAATAAGTGTATGTTCAGAATAGTAACAGTAGGTAAATCACAAACAGCACTTATACTATTCCAGAACCCATTCTAAGTGTTTTCCATAGATAAGCTCATTTTTATTCTAAAAATTCCCTAGCATAAGTATTATACAATTATAGCACTATGGTTCCTACCCTACTTTATGGATGAGGAAACTGAGGCTCAGAGAGAAGAACTTTCCTGTGGTCTCAAGTGATAGGGTTGGAATTTGAACCCAGGTATAGTCAAGGGATGTACTCTGTTCCCAGAGTACATCCCTTGACTACAATGTGACACTTTCTCATGAAGAGTCAGGCATGGCATGGTATAGATGGGTGGGGTAGAGAAGGGATTCTAATCAGGAGAGGTGGAAATGCTCATGATAGGGAGGAGCCACATTTTGGGGGAGCCCTCTTAAAAAAAATAATACAAAATCACGAATGCAAAATTAAGAGAAAAGTGAATATTTACTTAGAATGAGAAAAGGAATCACAGCAAATTTTAAATTTGGAAATGCTGAAGAATATTACATTAAATAACTATTCATTATTATTCAGCAATAAGTTCAGCAAAATAATATTTTTTTAATGAGCTGCCTACCTTTATTTTCCTACATTTTTGGCTGTATATTTGCATGCCAATGATTTTTAAGTTTTTTTCTATAGAGAGAATAGGAAGATTATTCCGTCTTTCCTCTAATATTGCTGATTAAATTTGTTTCTTATGATTGCTAGTTTACAAAAGTACCTTTCAGTTTCTCAATTCATTGTTAGGAATGCCGTGTAAATATGTAGGGCTGCTGTCAAATTTGGTAAAACTTCTATTAAGTGTCTTTCATATGTGAGGTGCAAGTTATCAGAGTACTTAGAATTTTCTTGCTCTGTGACTAATTGTAAATACTCTTAGAATTAATACCACTTATAACTTGATGTCCTCATTGTAATGAAGAAGTGACCAAAAACTACATAAGTATATCCTGTATATCCTATTAAATTCAAACTAAATGTATCCACAAGTCAGCTTCTTGTCCAGGTTTCCTAAATAGATACAACTTCTCCAGTGATACCCCAAATGAGGGAGGATGTGAAAAAGAGCGTGTTGGAATGGCAAAAAGTGATGCTCTTAACAGATGGCAGGCAGTTAGAATATTTTGCTTTTGAAAATTTAATAAAACATATGATCATGTGAGCACATCACTAGACCCTCCCCTAGGGCTTCCAAGGAGCCCACACAAGCCAGGGACTCTGAAGCTTAGCCTTCATAAACTTCCCAATAAGTCCTGGATGGAACATGGACCATTCTTACTGGAGAGAGAGGAGGTTTCCTACCAAATAGAGGTGAGAGAGAAAGCTGTCCAAACTGAAGGGAAAGGGGATGATGGAGTCATGCTTCATGGACTCAGCTTTTGGTAGCCCTACTGGCATCATGGCTGACTCTGACATCCTTGTTCATCTGGGACTAAAGTGAACCAGTGGGCTGGCATGTGGACAATTGATTTTGACTTGATTTTGATTTTCCCTTTCTAGGCTGACAGCAAAAGCAAGGAGAAGGTGTCTGCCAGGCCACACGGTATGTTGGCAGCAGTTACTAATCACGTGGAAGTTTTATTGTTTATTTACTGTAATAGGGGACTGTTCTCAGCCCTCTGTTGATGGCATGGCAGATGGGACTCCTTGATGGCTTGCATCTGGACTCTCATATTAAATTATACCTTTGACCCCAGCCCTGTTCCTCTCTCCTTTCAGCACCTTCTGCTCCATCCTAGTCTGAGAGCTCTTTGCCATAGATCCTTTGGATTGAGCAAACTCAAACTGGGGCAGTGGCTAGCCCCGGCGTGCGAGAACGCACTGATGGTGTGACTCACCATGAAGATCTGCAGCTGAACTGGGAGGTTTCTTAGAGCAGCTCGGGGGTGGTGGACTCCAAACTAGAGCCGATCTGGGGAGCTTTAGGGGTCTGAGGAGGTCTCAGGGGTTCCTGTGGGGTGTGATGGTGACCTAGTGGACAGAACTGTGTGCTCTTCCCTCTCACTTCGACTGGGGCAGTTCTATGTTTATCTATGTTATACATTGGAGTTCAGGATAAGATTTTGTTGGAAACTATAGAATTTTGTTGCTGAAATATGTGATAAACACTGACCCACTTCAATCTTCCTCTACTTTACAAAGAAAAGACACCTGATGTTTACAGGATTCATGTGTCTTCACTGAAGTGACAGCCTGGTGATTGGCCCTTTGCAGCCCAGAGCTCAGACCTTTCCATCTGATACAGATGACTTTTATTTCCCCAGGTGTATGTGATGGTGTCTGTATAGACAATTCCCACTGCAGTCAACCTTGCCCTCCAGACACTCAGGGAAATATGGGTTTTTTATGCAGGGAAAATAAATGGCACAAGATCACTGATACCTGCCGGACTCTTAATGCCTTCAACATCTTTGAGGTAATATCCTTTCTCTCACAACATGGATTCTACTGTGGGCTCTGTGAGCAACGTGCAGCCTCAAATTAGCAATGTGTATTGTCCTCCGTGAGAGAGGGGGAGCTCCAGGTGGTGGCACACAGGTGTGCTTGTGCATGAATACAGAAACACCTACCTGTCCTCTCGCTCTACTCAAGAAGGGTGTTCTTTTTAAAATTTATTTAATTTACTTTTTTACTTGTTTTATCTTATTTTATCATTGCACAACGTAAACATTTTTATGGCCCTTTACAAATTTCTCCCCCTCCCCCTCCCTCCTTCCCCCTTTCCACCTCCTGCTTTCCTACCCTGTTGTCCTCAGTTCAGTTCTGTCCTTTTGAGAGTTCAAGGAATTATTGTGATTTTGTTGTGACTGACGTATCTTTCTTTCTTTTTTTGTTTCTTTTCTTTTCTTTTCTTTTTTTTTTTTTTAGCTCCTGCTTAACCTTGGGCATCTAAAAAATGCGTGCTTCACACAAACACACACCCTTTCACGACATGAAGAAAACTGATCATTTAGGTTAGAGCTAGAAGAGGTGCCTAGAATTATCACAGTCAATTTCTCCAACTTCACTTTCAATTCTTTAATACCCCAAAGCCTCATTACTCAAAGTGTCCTTCATGGACCAGCAACATCCCTGAAAACGTGTTAGACATGTGGAATTTGGCCCCACCCCAGGCTTGCTGAATCAAAATCTGTATTTTAGCAAGACCCCCAGGTGATCTCTCTTCTTGTTAAAGCATGAAAGCAAGTTGACCCAAGGGAAGGACTTCATTGTCCAACGAACTTATGTATTTCCACACATACTTAGATGATTAAATTAAAAAAACCAAATTCCAATAAACAAAATCAGATCAAATATGAGTGCTTTTCCTTTTGTTTCTTTTTCCTCTTTTAGTAGGGGCTTTGCCTTTCTGAAGTTCAGCTCCTATTTCCCTCAGAGGAGTCTTGGCTTTTGCTTTTCTTTTGTCTGGGGAACATCCCCACACTCTGTTTCTGGGTGTGGCTGTGGGGAGTGCCACTGGACATTATACCAGAAGTCTCTGACCAGACTTCAAAAGGCTGCCCACCCCTAACTTTTGGGGGTCTGAGCAAACATACATATGGAGACTCACATGCCATAGGTCTTAATATTCAAATGTTTTAAACAAGCTTACAAACTACTAAATAAAATATGTTCAGTCTGCCTCCCATCCCAGATTCCATTCTGCACCTCAAGGGCAGTGGACAGCCAAGATCACACATCTGTAACCCTGGAAACAAATGCCTCTTGGCCACCTCTCAGGCCTGGGGGTGAGCAGTAGGCAGCATGGCCCATCCTTGGCAGGACAGATTCAGGGAAGAAGTCCATGCAATCCCTAGAGTTCAGGTGTCTAGAAGCAGGGACATGGGCTCTGGGTAGGCATATCCTCCTCACCACATAGAGGGACAGGCTGCAGGAGAGAGAGCCAGAAGGGTCCTTTAAAGCCGGGGTCAGCAAACTTCTTCTGTAAAGAGCCAAAGTGAATTTTAGGCGTTGGGGGTCACACGGTCTCTGTTGAGACTGCACAGCTCTGTCATTGTAGCATGAAAGCAGCCATAAACAATTCTTAAATGAATAAGCTGGCTAAGTAAAATTTTATTTACAAAATGTAGGCAGCCAGCCTGGGGCAATAGTTTGCCATTCCTGCCCTAAATCATGGCAACCAGAGTCTGAATCTATGAGAAATACTATGTCTCTATTTTCAGTTATTCTTCTATCTTGGTGTTCCGGTTGATTCATCCAAATCTAGTTCAAAACTTCTATTTTTAAGATATGCTCATGTCTCATGCTTTGCCCCTGGGGGATAGTGAAAATACACTTAAATGGCACTAGACATTTACATACATACACAGGATGTTCACACAGTGTATAAACACAGAAGGTGTCTGAAGTAGCATGTTAAAGACAACAGTTGCTATTTTGGGGAATGGATTAAGTCGTAGGCAGTTGGGGAGCTGAGACTTTCATTTTCTAATTTGTACATGTTCTCACTTATTCGTTCCACTTGTTTGAGCCGCATGTTTTCACTATTGTGGGAGCTAATAAAAATAAATAAGTAAATATACAAATGAATGGTGGGGTGGGGGTGGGGTGGGGAAGAAGACACAACAATCACAACAATTCCTTGAACTTGTTAAGACAAGTGAGCAGATATGATGTTGATGGGGAGGAGTGGGGAAAGGAGGAAATGGTTAAGGGACACGAAAATCAACTACACTGTGTATCGATAAATTACAATTTTTTTTAAAAAGAGACTTTCATTTTCTAATTTATACATGTTGGCATTAGTCAAGTTATTCCACAGCGATGTGACTTTGAAAATGGAAAACAGAAAAAACGTTATGAAATATACAATTGTGTAATAAGGCTGTCCTAAATTTGAGTAGTAGTACTTTTACATGTAACATAATAAAAATTTCTTTCTTTCTGCCATATCTTAGGCAGATGAATATTCAGTTCAATCATTTGGAGAAGGTATAAAAGTACATGAATATTCTGGAAAGTCTGAGACCATAACAGATAGGTTGATGCAGAAGTGTCCAGCAGATCTGTCTTGTGTAATTAGAAACATTCGGCAGTCTCCCCGGATACCAGGAAACATCGCCGTCATTGTGCAGCTCTTACACAACATATCAACAGTGCTACTGACAGATGTTGATGAGGCAAAGATGCAGGTGAGTGACCTGGAACATTTGGGAAAACTTCCTCTTGGTGGGAAAGGAATGCAGGTGAGTTGGAGTGTTCTGTGAGCTTCTTGGGGGTTGGAAACTGTGTCTTTCCCCTCAGTATTTCCAATGCCCAGCATAGCAAGTGCTAAAAAAATCTTCACTGAAGAAAGAATCAATAAATGAATGGAAAAAGTGAACATGTTTAATCAACAAACAGTTATAGAGAGCACTTACTTGGTACTGTGATGGACATTGGAGTATGATTTTCCAGTGTATATTTTGGCTACTGAAAACCTCTAAGAAACATTCTAGGTTAAGCAGAGAGAAAGACTTTTCTTACTTTTATGTGTAGTTTAGAACAGGTTGCTAAAATGGAAAATAACTGAATGCAAAGAAAACAGCCATATGTATCTACTGTAGAAATGTGAAATAGACCTGGATCCATTTCTTCTGGTTTTGATCTTCAAAGCAGAGGATAGTAAAAAGTAGATTCAGCCTCTGGGGTCAATTGCCAATTTAGTGTGTTCCTGCACAGGGTCCTTAGATGCAGCTGGGATGTAATAGATGTTAATTCCATAATGGCTACTCTGGTTAGGGTAAGCGAATTGCTAGCTTCACCCGGGGGTGAAGTGGAACTGATGATGGACGTGAGCTTGGGAAGGCTTCCCACTTGCCTGTCTCGTGGAAGGCATTGCATACATGGGATGGGGGCATGGCAGTGCAGTTCCCTTGTAGCTCTGTCTTCTAACCCAGACTTCAGTGTGCATGACAGTCGCCTGGGGATCTCATTAGTTAATGCTGATTCTGATTCATGAAGTCTGGGGTGGGGCATGAGATTCTGTATCTCTAAAAAGTTCCCAGGGAATGCCTATGCTACTGGTTGGAAGGCCACACTTTCTTAAAGTGAATATCTTGAATGTGCTGGCATTTTCAGCTAATGGCTCAGTACTAACACTGGTTCTTCACTGGCAGAGTTACAGCACCATGGCTAACCACATTCTCAACAGCAAAAGCATCTCAAACTGGACCTTCATTCCTGACAGAAACAGTGGCTGTGTCCTGCTACAGTCAGTCAATTCCTTTGCAAGAAAGCTATTCATAAAAAAACATCCCATTGACATATCAGATGTCTTTATTCATACCATGGGCACCATCATATCTGAAGATGACACTGGAATGAATTTTACTTTTTCAATGAGAGTTAATGACAGCAGCAATGAAGTCTCTGGGAGGGTGTTGATCAGTCGAGAGGAACTTCAGAAGGTGCCTTCCCCTTCTCAGGCCATCAGCATTGCATTTCCTACTCTCGGGGCCATTTTGGAAGCCAGTCTTTTGGAAAACATTACTGTGAATGGGCTTGTCCTCTCTGTCCTTTTGCCCAAGGAACTTAGAAGAATCTCACTGATTTTTGAAAAGATCAGCCAGTCCGAGGAGAGGAGGACACAGTGTGTTGGCTGGCACTCCGAGGACAGCAGATGGGACCAGCAGGCCTGTAAAATGATTCAAGAAAACTCCCAGCAAGCCATTTGCAAATGTAGGCCAAGCGAGTTGTTTACCTCTTTCTCAATTCTTATGTCGCCCCACACCTTGGAGAGCCCGGTCCTGATTTACATCACATACATAGGCCTGGGCATTTCTATCTGCAGCTTAGTCCTTTGCTTGTCCATCGAGGCCTTGGTCTGGGGCCAGGTGACGAAGACGGAGATCTCGTATTTACGCCATGTGTGCATAGCTAACGTTGCGGCCACTCTGCTGATGGCCAATGTGTGGTTCATTGTGGCTCCCTTTCTCAGTAGTCCAAGGACACACCATGGTGGATGTGTGGCGGCCACATTTTTCGTTCATTTCTTTTACCTTGCTGTGTTCTTCTGGATGCTTGCCAAGGCACTCCTTATCCTCTATGGAATCCTGATTGTTTTCCATACACTGTCCAAGTCAGTCATGGTGGCCTGTCTCTTTTCAGTGGGCTATGGGTGCCCTTTGGTCATTGCTGTTATCACGGTTGCTGCCACCGAGCCTGGCAAAGGCTATCTACGGGCTGACGCCTGCTGGCTTAACTGGGACATGACCAAGGCCCTCCTGGCCTTTGTGATCCCGGCTCTGGCCATTGTGGTAGTAAATCTGATCACAGTCACACTGGTGATTGTCAAGACCCAGCGAGCTGCCATCGGCAGTTCCATGTTCCAGGAGGTGAGAGCCATTGTGAGAATCAGTAAGAACATTGCCATCCTCACTCCAGTGCTGGGGCTGACCTGGGGATTCGGCATAGCCACGGTCATCACTCATAGCTCCCTGGCCTTCCACATCATCTTCTCCTTGCTCAATGCCTTCCAGGTAAGTCCAGATGCTGCTGACCCAAGTCCAAAGAGAGAATTCACAGACAGGTTTTGTAGTCTGGAGCTTATGGCATCAGATTTCTATATAAAAGACAACGGATTTAGGATAGCACATTGAGTAAGAAAATTAGCTTTTGTTCCAGAAAGGCCTGAATTCAAATCCTGACTCTCTCATTTACTAATAATGTGTAACGTGATCTTGGGATATTAACTTTTCCGAGCCATATTTTCCTCACATGTAAAATGGGTATAATACTGCCCACTTTACAGGGGTGTTTGGAAAATGAAATAAAATGGTGAATGGGAAACCATCAAGTACTAAAATGACCTAAAGATCATAAATAGCTTAGTAATAGACTGAGATGTTACTGTTTGGAAATTAAGCACTAATACCTTCCCCCATATTTAGGTATATAGCTGGAGGTATTAAAATTTGCACATTTTTGATATTTCCTTCCACTTAGAATGTTTATTATCATTGGAAACCATCTTACTTTAACAAAGCAAGCTATACAGACTGATGTCAAGGATAAATAATTTCTCCTCTCTCATCTCACTTCTATGAATTAAGCAGTGTTCAGTTTTATGTGTATCCTTGCCACAATTTCTATGCTATACAAATGTATTTTCACATAATATATGGGTTAAAAATTTATATTATTATGCAACTTGCTTTCTCTCTTAAAAAATATACCCTGGAATTTTATCTGGTTACTATATATAAATATGTCTCCTTAATGGCTGCATACTATTTTATATTCAGTAATTTCCTTCTTGATTGAGATTTTATTTTTTTCTGTATTATTTCCTGTTACAATGAACCAATGAACCAAAGTTTATTATATTGAATATTAAATATGTAGACAGCAACTAATTGAAAAGAAAGCTTTTATTTTTATGAAGATCCCTAAAAAATATTATTTTTTCTGAATATATGCAGTAGCCAGTAAGACTATTTTCAAATAAATGTCTTACTTAATTTATAACTGAGATTTTAAGTCAAGTATCTTCTCACTTTTCCCTTTCAAAATTTAGGTATAAATTATTTCACTTTACAATAAACATTTTGATGTCTTGGAGAACAGTGATAATAATGACAGTGGTGGTGCCTCACATTTTGAATCTCTGGGGTTTTTTTACTTTTCTGTAGAAAATATTAACTGTACCCTACATTTGTATAGCTCTTACTTATTATCAATTGCCTTTCTCATGTTTGCAAAACTAGCCATTGATAGGACTATGGTTAAAAATCTAGTTTTCCTAAATTTCAGTTTAGCATATTCCATATCTATTCTTCATGAACCCTTCATGAGCTCCTGTCTCACTCCACAGCATTTTCCTTTTCTTGTCTCCCTTAGGGTCATCTTACCTGCGGCTTTTCTTTTGGACTAGGCTATAAACACTTGTATTTTGATGTTACGAACATCTTCTCTGTCATAATAGGATAAGCTTGTAATTTCAATTCAGTTTCTGACTTGACTCCCTGCAAGGAGTAGGGTGGGGCTTATCTGAGTGCCAGTACCGAAGGGCCAGTGTGAGCTGAGGGCAGGGTGTGGGCGAGGGCCAGGTGCTGGGGAGGACATTAGGTGTGATGTGCGGAGCTGGCTTGGACCGGCTCACAGGAGCTGACTGTTATATTTTCAGGAATTTTGTGAGCTGGTTGTGAACACAGTCATCAGTAAAAATTAAATTTTATAGACTTGCAATTAAATTAAAGACAAAGGTTAGACACACATCCTCAAAACTCATCACTTCCTAATTATTTGTGTCCATTTTGCTATGCTCTTGAGGTTATTTGCATCTATTGTATCTTTGTGGTAGAAATACTATATAATAATGTGCTACTGCACATCTCTTCCTATCTCCATGTTCAGTGATGCCACATTGCTAGATTTAACTCAGCCATGGTGGGAGAGTTTAACTATAGGGATTGGCAAATGCTACAAGTGAGGAGAGTTGTTCGTTGTCATTTCCTAGCGTATCACTAGATCAGAGCATCCTTGGGAGGCCCAGTGAGGGAAGAGAGAAAGAGGATCCTACTGAGGTGGGAGACACAGTGGGCTGGGTGGGAAGAAGGAGAAGTGGAGTCTTAGGGGGAGAAGAGGTGAGCGGCAGCCGAGGCTGATGGAGCGGACAGAGAAGGGAGATTCGGAAACAGACTGGCAGGCTCAGAAGAGGCTCAGTAGGAGGAAGACCCTTTTAAAGATTTCCTGATCCTAGCCCCATGGGAGGATCTCCACTGGATTTAAAGCTAACCATCCCCTTTCCTATGGAAGGAAGTATTATTATGTAGTCAGTTACTGCCGTGCCTGCCCGCCTTGTCAATCCATAACTGCTGGTTGGTATCCTCTCTTGTATTTACTGAGAGTAATTGCAGGATGGCTGAGGTTTTGGAACCTTTTATAGCTGCCTTGCTGAGAGCAAAATAGAGCACATATACTAAAACCTGGGAGAACACTTTGAGATTTATCTGCTCAATTAGTACTTTATCTACTCAAAGAAATGCAAAAAAGCTGCTACCGGTGAATTCTTTTTAGCTCTATTCTCTCATGCCTTTATGACTCATCTGTTATCCAAATATTCTGAATGGTATTTTGTAACTTTACCCAAGGTGGCATGGACCAATGATTAGTGATCCTAGTGAAGTATTTCCCTGTTACACATTTATGGCTATACAGATGCAGGTTGCATAACAAAGTAATTAAACACAGAGGCTCAAATACAGAGACACCACATTTATTGAGTATTTTGTGCCAAACATTGTGCTAAATGCTGTAGATACAAATATAAATAGTTCAACTCCAGGGAATTTAAAATCTTAGGAGAGAAATTCCTCTTAGTCCTTTAGCAAAGAATGCCTATTTGTGGGGAAAACATGCTAGAATTGTGGTTCCCAGATCTTTTGAAAATTTAATGCCTAGGCTAATTTTATGGAGATTCTGATTTAAAATGTATTACAAGTACCAGAACCAGGCCGGGATGTACTTGTCCCATGAATCTTTATAAAATGATACTTTGTAACCTAATGGACCATGTCAACAATGACATTTTCTTAGTCAGTACAATGACAGATTTCAATAATTATCTTACAGGCTTAGAGTGTCACACAAAAGAACAATCTGATAAAAGCTACATGGGGACCAGGCTTTAGAGTCTTTGTTGGCTGGCTGAATCAAAGGGTATATTTTAGTGTACTAGGGAAATGGATTAGCTGCATGGCTGTACACTGGTCTCTGAGAAGTCCTTTACCTCTTATCTGAGCCTTTGCTAAATAGTGGTAGCAGTAGGTTTGGTATTGTTCCTACTGATGAACACCTGGTTGTAATATCTTTCTGGTGCCAGTGGTATTAAAACCATGTGACTTAACAGGCTTCTGGTTGAGAAACAGTTCATATCACTTATGAAATCAGAACAGCCTAGCAAGGGGATGCCTAAATAAAAGGTCATTATCTCACCTCCTTTTTCAGATGAGTCGTGATCCGAGTAATTGCACATTCAAGAGAAATTTTGTCTAATGCATGTTGCTATCTGTCACATCTTGAAAATTGAATCTCTGAGCTTCCTTTTCCTTATCTGAAAAATGGAACTACTACCTGCCTTCTCTTCCTCCAGGGTGGTCTTGTGCCAATTAGGTGGGAAACAAAAAGTAAGACACTTAAATGGACTATAATTACAGAGGAACAGCCTGCTTTTGACTTTATGGGGTCTTTCTTTGTTTGAATGATAAAAGATTAAGAGCTAATTAATGCCTGCCATTTCATCATATTTGGTGTACCTGTTATGTGCATGAAAACCCAATCTATTTTATGTCAATGATTTTTCTGAGGATGCATATACTTGATTTGTCTTTTCAAACTTTGTAATATTCTTCATTGTGGGTGGTGAAGGAGATTGAGGGTGTTACAGGAGGCTGAGCACAGCTATTTTTGCTCTTCTGTGGAAGTTTCTTTCATTACTGATTGTTTAGGGACTGCAAGGCTGCTGTCATTGTCTAACATCTCCTCCAACTCTTTCTGGGATCATTATACACTGATGAGATGGCCAGCTCCTGCTAAATGCAAAACATTTTTATATTGTTCAACTTAAAAAGAAATTTCTAAAATATTCCTATAAGAAGCAGGCATCTTGGTCTGTTTGGTTTACTGAGGTATCCCAAATGTCTAGAACAGTGGCTGCACATGGGAGATTCTGAATCAATATTTGTTGAATGACTGAAACTAGGTGTTGTGACCTTAAAATAGGAAATTAAAAGATTTAATAAAATCTTTTTTTTTTACTAAAATAGGAACTGGTAATGAATGCTGGTATTTATTATTATCATGATT